>NW_027098690.1:0-93094 GCF_039881205.1 Euwallacea similis
TAAGAAATAACAATTTGTCCTAGTTTAAGTATGCTCCGAGGATACTATGATGGGTACTGGATGTGGAGAATTGTTGGAAATTTCTTTCGCGACGGGTGGGTTTCGTTTCTGTCGTACCTTCTAGTTCCTAGATTTCTGTCGGTGGCCTGGCGTCGCGTTTTCCCTGCTTTTGCTTCCTAATTTTCTATTTTTGAAGGGCGCAAAACTTTTATTTTGAACTTAAAACTTTAAGGTTATTTCCCAATGACAAAAACAAACGAACGGAAAATTGTGATGAGTCGATTGCTGACGCACGTCAATGTTGTCGTTCGTAATGCACAGACGAATGACGCCAAGACCGGAACTCTATACTTGCGCACCCTCGTTCCCAGATGGCGCCACGAGCGACAAAAAAATCGATAACTCTTCGAACGTTCTTTGGTTTTATTTTAATTAGGAAACGTACTTATCTTAAATAAATACTTTTCTTAATTCCAACAAGAAATACCTGTTAAAAATCAATGTTAATTCCTGAAAAACATGTTCGAAACAGAAAAATACGCGGTTAAACCTCAAACGCCCGAAAAACGACTTGCGATGTCGTGGTCGAAGACCACGATCCCAAAAGGACCTGAGGTACTTTCTCGACGAACTTAAATTACGAGTAATTTCGACTTTCCACCGTTTTAATTAAATTTTTAAATCCTTCACACCGACTATTTCCAGTTTCACTCACTCCCTCACCGAATTTGTTAAACCCAGTTCCTCACTGGTCTTTAGAACAAGAGAAATCCCGATTATTTCGATTATTAGTACCGCGTGCGTCACCGCCGTCTTTCTCGTCCCCGTGTTAATACTCGACTGAATCATCACCTACGAAGCGATGTCGGTACTACCTGCCCTTTGTCCGGGTACAGCTGATCGGGCTGAGAAACGACACCTGTGATGTTTTTAAATTAGGTAAAATGAAAGAAAAGAGGGCATTTTCCTTATGCTAACCTGTTGCAAGATTTTCTTGACAAAAAAGTTCGACGCCTTACCGCGAGGATACTAATTTAAAATTTCCTACTCTATTGACGTGTCGGGGTAGAATTGTTGACTTTCTCCACATTTAGTAGTTTGAGTAGGTAAGAAAAGCAAATTCCTACGATTCGACCCCTTTTCCGCCCATCCGTTTCTTTTTTTCCTCACATTTCCCGGTACTGGTGAGTCCCTCGGACCCAAAGAAAGGTACCTTCCGGTCCCTTTCTTTCGAAGACCTTTCCCACCCTTGCCTGCTTCGTTTAAAGATGCTCTGTCCGCCTGCCCTTTCTCTTATTGTGAACTTTATCGTTACCTTGCTAAACTTAAGGACTAATGAATCTCTGACTTTAACATTTTCTCCAAGTTGTTAAACAATTTATAACTTCTAGAGTTGAATAATTCCGATAATCTAATGATGAAATTACCTTTTAAACGATAGGGAACTTGTCGCGATTCTGTGGTGAACGGTTTCCTTCACCAAATTATCCCCAATTTACAATTTCTATTAGAAGGTAATTTCTTTGCTGCTTCCGGCAAACTATTTCGACAAACTCTGAGACGACTTACGAAGTAATTTGTTTCACTGTTAAGTAATGCACCTCAAACGGGCCTAAAAAAAATTAAAATCTTGCTTGACCAACTGCACTTCGATGAGTTAATTTGACCGATGAAGTTTAAAAATATTCCAAAGGTCTTGAATACAAAAAAACTGAGGCCCAACTTCCGTGCGCATACCTTGGAAAAGGGCCGTTGTTTTTTACCTTCTTGACTTTTCTTTTAATGGGTCACTTTTAATTTCCCTTTGGTACTTTGCTGTGCTACAAATTTAAACTAAACTTTCTCCTTAGGAAGACGGGGGACCTTCTTTTACGTGGAGCCACTTGTTTCTGAGAATACTATCCACAGAAATCTGGACTTGCTCGCTGTTTGGCTAAAAAGAACCTTCATGTACTTGGGCATGTCATGCGGATCCATCTTCTTTGCCATAAATGTGGAAACACGCTTCCGTCTCTGATTGAACGGACCTCTTCCGAGCTTTCTTACCTTTTGCTTTATGTGTGGGGAAACTCAATTAGAAAAGGTGGGTATTTTTGACTTGTCCTATTTCCTTAGATAATAGAACCTCAAAGATAAATGTGATGTGATCGTTTATAAAAACGGTGCTTTGCCATGGTGGCAGAGATAAGTTTTCCTTGCCTCGGAAGAAGAAAAACCTTGTCCCTACTTTTTGTAAATCCCATCGGTACTAGAACCAATACTGCATGTGGAGAATTATTGGAGTTTTTTTCGCAGTGGGTTTCTTTCCTATCGTAGACCTTGGTTCCTAGTTATTCTTTCGGTGGCAGGTCAACTCTAACTTCTAGATTTTCCTTAAACACAATATTTTTGCGCCAAACTTAAAGTTTTAATTTAAATTCGAACTTGAAAACGATCGAATACAAAATCTGGACCAGTGAATTACTGACGTAAGTCACTATTGTCTGTCATAATGAATAATAAACCCGGTTCTGCACTAAGCACACAAGAAAGAAACCTGCAACGACGCGGAAGAAACCTGTAATGTCAAACGAATAGGAACTTACACTTTTGTACCACATTCACAGATGGCGCTACAATCGGCAAAAATCCATAACTTCTTGGATATTTTTGTTGCACATTTTAATTATGAAACGTATTTAGATTTAATAAAAACTTTTTATACTTCACAAAGGAATTCCTGATGTCTAAGGGGAAGGAAAAAAAAATTTTGTTTTTTCAAAAAATGCAAAGTCCTATACCTATAGCATTGCAAAATTCGGTGGTATATTTCAATGGACAAAATTTTTTCTTTCAAAAAAAGCAAAGTCCTATACTTATAACATTAGAAAAATTTAGGTGATTTTTTTCCAAGTCCCACAGGCGATTTTTTTCAAAAGAGAAGAAAATCAATAATATTTTCGATAAAGATATCTGTAGCATTTAACGAATAGAAACCTGTAGTTTTGTACCCCATTCATAGATGGCGCCACCATCGACAAAAATCAATAACTCTAAAATTTGTGTTGTTTGATTTAATTTTGAAACTTATTTACCCTTAATAAATGCTTTTCATAATTCACAAACGAATTCCTGATTTTTCAACGAGTGAACAAAATTTTTTTTTCCAAAATTGCGAAGTTCTATACCTATAACATTGGAAAAATTTCGGTGATTTTTTGTTATGTCTGCACACGTTTTTTTTACATGGGAATTAAATTAAAAAAAAGCAAGTTCCTATATTTATAGCATTAGAAAACTTCGGTCAATTTTTTCTATGTCCGAACACGCGTTTTTTTTTGGCGTGGAAACTAAATAAAAAAAAAAGCAAAATTCTATACTTGTGTATTATATATTATATTTACATTACTTATTACTATTAACTTATAGTATGTATATTATAATTTACAGGACATATTTACACAATTGAGGTGCACCAATTAAAAGAGAGAACTATTTAAGTAATGAATTGTAAACAAAAAGCCAAAATATTAATGTCTTTATTATTTGCCACTGAATAAAATTAGTTTACCCTAAAAGCGAATCACTCGCGCACAAAATACAATAAGAATTTTCAAATTATGTTTGTCCAAGAATTTATCCTTCTGAGGTAACAAAACTTGTGACATGCCAAAGCCTTCCAGTTTTTATTCATTTGTTATCACTTAAGCTTCTGCCTTCCCTAAACTTACACAATACTGGAGCTGCAGGATATGCAGAAACTGGACAGTATTATTCCTTTTAAAGCTACTTCTCGAGACCCTGAAAGTAAACGTCTCAATTACAAAATGTCTCTAAGCAATATCGGAAAGCGGCCAAATGGCCAGGATGTATCTGTAAGTTTGAATGTCGATACAGATAAATGGGACTTAACTGATTAAAAATATACCGAAGTGTTTATAAGTCAACAACAATGGATAACTACAATAAATGGAAGGAAAATTGAAAAAAGTGCTCTACTTGTCTTCCTCTATAATTTGGAGTCATTTTTTTGGTCCTTATCTTTTTGTCTCTTCCAAATTGGAACTTCAAGTTTAGTTCTTTCCCTTGCAGGTCTTATGTTAAAAAACACAGACAATTATAGTATCCACCCTTCCATCGAGAAAGTAATATTCCCTATCATTAATTATACACAAGCATAAGGAAATCCCACCAATCAATCTTAATATTTAAATCCCTATGTTCGAATTCCAAGTCTTGAGTTAATCAAAACCTAACAATGAATCTGATGTGGTCGTTTATAAAAACTGTGCTCTGGAACAGTACCAAAAGATAAGTTTTCTTTGCGCGAGAAGAAACGGAAACTTATTACTGGTTGTAATACGTTCTAAGCCTACTAGAATTAGTATTGGATATAGAGAATTATTGGGAATGTTTCAGCAACGGATATCTTTTCTGTCGTACCTCTTGGTCCCTTGATATTGTATAGGTGGTCCGGCATCACTTTCTTTTTACTTTTTGTTTGTTAATTTTTAATTTTTTAAGGACACAATATTTTGATATTGCACTTCAAATTTAAACTTTATATCCAAACAATAAAATCAAATAAATTAGAAATTCTGACGTATGTCACTATTGTCGTTCGTAACGCATGTCGGGTTTGCTAGGCGCTTGCGTGTACTGATGAGAGGTCAGTACAACACCGTGTGCGATTGGAACTGAAAGGGTAATTCTGATGTTTAGCTGCCGAACGCACACGTGGAAGGGGATCAGTAATCGAGTCCGACGACGAAACTGATGATCCTGAGCACTAATACACTAAATTCCAACTCAACACTTTATTTTACACTATTTACACAATTTATCACAACTTTATACAACGGTACTAAGGGGTGATGTTGTGTGTGATTTACTGCCTAAAATGCCACGATGCAGAGCTGGTGAGAAACTTATAGTGAAAGGGAGTTTGCACGGCACTGTTGCTCCTTTTAAAGGCAAGCAACCCTTTATGCACTTCCGGGAACTGTCACATATCAAGTGTCACTCGTGTGAGTGTCACTCGTCGGTGCATGTTTCCGGAATCAACAGCTGTAGAATATGTCGGGTTTGTAGGTGTTTGCGTTTACCGATAGGGTTCGGAGTAACGCGGCGTGTTGTGGGTGCTAACGGGGTGATCTATTCTCCCGTTACGAGTCGGACACGCTGAAGGGACCAGTATTCTAACCCGGCAAAGATACTAGTCGTAGATACAAAATACGCGCTGATACTGCTCGACTATCTTTATTTACACAAAACTATTGCTACGTTTATTATCACAGTCTGTATATACTATACTGAGGGTGATAATCGTGGTACGTTACCTCGAGAGAACTGAGAGTAAGAGTATATGAGGTATAAGAGATCAGAGATATAAGAGATCGGAGATATAAGAGAGATTTTAAGGGTCTGTTTTGGGTTTATATAGCTAACCAACCCTTTCGCTATTTCCGTCCCTGCTACTCGTCAACTGTCACTCCTGTGAGTGTCACTTGTCGGTGCAGGTTCTCGGTGTGAACTACTCTCGAGTGTATAATGCACCACAATACTCCCCCCCTAGAAACGGAGTACCGAATTTACCAGAAATAAGAAATGATACAGGGCTTGATGTACATGATGGCAACTACCTATATGCTAATATAATTGGTACACTGCTGAAAATACTATTTACCATGTATGCTGAAATGTACAGTTTTTCTTTTACTACCTGCAGATTTCACTTGATTCTGGCCAACGTAGGTATGGTCGTGCGCTATAGGATCTGTAGGGAGAATGTAGGCTGGCTTCAACCGATCTTTGGAGATGTTGACGTCTCTATTGCTCATGGTGACGGTGAAATATTTGTCACTACGGCTTTTTACGGGTACTGGACCTTCGTAGGGAGGTTGGAGAGGCTTTTTCACCATATCGTTCCTCACAAAGACGTGTGTGCAGGTCTCTAGTTCCGGGGCAACGAAGATTTTTCTACTGCTGTGGTTGCTAGTGGGGATCGGTTGTAACAGCTTCATTTTCTGCTTCAGTTTTTGTACAAAAGATGTTGGGTCATGGTCTGGCTTAGAGGGTTCGAGAAATTCTCCTGGAAGTCGTAGAGTTGTTCCATACAACATCTCTGCCGGTGAAACGCCCACCTCATCTCTCAAGGTACAGTGTAATCCCAACAGTATTGTGGGAAGAACTTCCGTCCAGCGTTCCGTTACGTGGGCCATAATTGCAGCTTTGAGAGTTCTGTGCCATCTTTCTACTTTGCCGTTCGCTATAGGATGGTATGGCGTGGTATGAGCTCGTTTGCAACCTAGTAAAATGGATAAAGCGCTGAAAAGAGAACTTTCAAATTGTCGGCCTTGGTCGGTGATTAACTTGAGTGGTGTTCCGTATCTGCAAATCCAGTTGTCGTAAAAGGTTTTTGCGACGGTGTCCGCTGCCATGTCGGCCATCGGGTATGCTTCTGCCCAGCAGGAGTATCTATCTATGCATGTCAGACAGTACCTGTAGCCGTTTGACGGTGGTAGTGGTCCGACGATGTCTATATTGATATCCTGGAAACGGGCGTCTGGGACTTGCAGTTGCTTCAATGGTGTGTATGTATGTTTATTGACTTTTGCTTTTTGACAGCTGATACAAGCTTTGGTCCAGTCTCGAATGTCCTTATTCATGGATGGCCAGACGAACCTTGTGGATATCAGCTTGGTGGTTCCTTTTATCCCTGGATGGGAGAGGTTGTGAAACCTGTCGAAAATAGATCGTCTAAAACTTCTTGTGATAAAGGGTCTGATTTTCGAGTTGCTATCGTCACAGTAAACGGTTGCATCAGTGCCAGATACATTGCATTGCTTTAGGTTCAATGCGGTTCTTTGAGGATCTCCCAACATTGCTTGCAGTTCCAGATCGTCTGCCTGGTGTCTGCTTAGGGCTTCGTAATCGACCGGTTGAGGTGCGTCGATTGAGCCGATCCGGGAGAGAGCGTCAGCTACGACGTTGCTTTTACCACTGATGTGATCTATATCCGTTGAAAACTGTGAGATGAAATCCAGATGACGGAATTGCCTCGGAGATGATTTGTCGGACTTTTGCCGGAAAGCATATGTAAGCGGTTTATGATCGGTGAAAATCTTGAAATGCCTGCCTTCCAGCATATATCTGAAATACTTTACAGCTGAATAAATAGCGAGTAATTCTCGATCATAAGTGCTGTAATTCCTCTCGGTTTTCGAAAATTTCTTCGAAAAAAAACTGAGTGGTTTCCATAAGTTGTCTTCAAATTGTTCGACTACTGCTCCCATTGCGGAATCAGAAGCATCTACTGTGAGTGAAATTGGTGCCGATGAGCTAGGGTGTACCAGGATTGCAGCATTTGCTAGGTCCTTCTTGCATTGTTCGAAGGCTGCTTGAGTTTCCTCCGTCCAGCTTATGGGAGTTTTATCGTTCTTCTTGCCGTTCTTATGTAATTCGTGGAGGATTCGTTGGTTGTGAGCTGCTTTTGGTATGCATTTTCGGTAGAAATTGATCATACCAAGAAAACGCCTCAAGTCTGAAATAGTTTTAGGCAGGGGATACTCAACAATGGCTGCTACCTTCTCCGGGAGCGGTGTGGAACCTTGCTGGGAGACCTGGTAACCTAGAAACTTGACCTGTTCCTCACCAAAAACACATTTTTCCGGATTGATGGTCAACCCGAATTTTTGTAGACGTTCAAATATCGTCTTAAGGTGGTTTATGTGTTGCGCCTCGTTTTCGGATGCTATCAGGATATCGTCGATGTATGGGAAGCAAAAGTCCAGATTTTCCAGTACTTCATGGATGAATCTCTGGAAGGATTGCGCTGCGTTTCTCAATCCGAATTGCATGCGGGTGAATTCGAATAACCCAAATGGGGTGATAATCGCAGTTTTCGGGATTGAGTCCTCATCGACGGGGATTTGATGATATGCACGTACGAGATCTAGTGTTGTGAAGATGGTCTTCCCTTCTAAGAAATGCGTGAAGTCGTGCAAGTTTGGAACTGGGTATTTGTCCTCGATTGTTGCCGCGTTCAGACGACGGTAATCTCCCACGGGTCTCCATTCGCCTGTTGCCTTCTTTGGGACCATATGCAGTGGACTAGCCCAAGGACTTTTAGAGGGTCGGCAGATACCCATCTCGAGTAGGTACTGGAACTCTTGTTTAGCCAACTTAAGCTTCTCCGGGGGCAACCGTCTCGCTTTTGAGTAGACCGGTGGTCCGTTTGTGTGGATGACGTGTGAGGTATTATGCTTTAAATCGCTGGGAGCAGAGGTGAATTTGGTGAGGTTGGGGAATTGCCTTAGGACTTCACCATATTTGCAGGATGTCGGAATGGTACATACCGAATACGTATTAGCAAGTTTCACCTGTCCATACCTGGCTACTTGCGTGGTGCCGTCTATAATTCTACCGCGGCCCATATCGACCAGCACGTTGAAGTGATGCAGGAAATCTGCGCCTATGATAGCCATATCCGTCTTAGCTACGATGAAATTCCAGTTGAATTTCCTTCGCAGGCCTAAGCTGACGGCTAAATGCTTGTTGCCATATGCAGGTATCTGCGTATTATTTGCCGCGAGTAAATTGAATCGGGTATCAACACACTGGTCCCTCCTCGAGCGGGGAACTATTGATACCTCGGCGCCAGAGTCAATTAGGAATCTGATTCCCGTCAAATCGTCCTTAATGACTAGCCTATAAGTATTTATCTTACTACTAGTGGGAGCTAGAGAGCTGGACGCGTGGCGATCTGGCTGTCCCACGTTGCTGTTCGCCTTAAGCGACGTGGGGGCTAGTTTTCCGCATTGAAATTGCAAGGCAGTAAGCACCTGGTGGCCTTCTCCTTGAATCGTTGGTGATACCAGCATGTCCCTGAGTCTTGCTGTCTCCGGCTTGACGATCTTGACCTTCTTTGGCCTGTTGAGCCTGAGCTTCTCCGACTCTGTGATCTTCCCCGTGGTGTCAGAAGTGGGATTTTTTCTTTTATTTCCTTCACCTCCAAGGTAAGCCGACGCAAACTTTCAGCTAAGGTTGGCGAGTTAGGGGTTTCAGGCTGTTGCTGGATCTGGTACACACTAGGCTGTAGGATCTCAGCGATTTGATCTGCCCTCGTTGCCAGCTGCTCCAGTGGGTCATTGCTGCTAGCCAGAATTGACTGGATCTGATTCGGGAGCTGCTGTAGCCACATTGATTTGAGTAGCCGTTTCGACACCGAGGTACCGCCCAATCCTGCCATTTCATTCAACAAATGTGACGGCTTCCTGTCCCCCAGTGATGTGTGTGAGACTAGTTTTTTGTATTTCTGTTCTTCAGACTCAGAGAACAATGTGATGAGCCTGTCTTTTATCGCTAGGAACATGTCCCCAGCTGGGGGGTTACGTAATAAGTCCCCTACCTGCTCGATGACCTCACAGTTAAGAGCACTGACCACGTGGTGGAACTTGGTAGAGTCTGCTGTAACTCCAGCCAGTTGGAACTGTGATTCCAGTTGGCAAAACCAAAGTTCGGGGTTTCTGCTCCAGAATGGAGGAGGCTTAACTGCTACTCTGTCTACCATTGTGGCGTTGTTGCTACTCTCTGTCGGGCCTGGATTTGCCATGATCCTCGTGTTAGGTTTTGGCGTCACTGGGGCCGTTCTGTGTTCTTCTTGTTGTCGAGATTCCCTGTACTGGGGCTTCGTATGGCGCTGATCACGTCGGGGTCACCAATTGTCGGGTTTGTAGGTGTTTGCGTTTACCGATAGGGTTCGGAGTAACGCGGCGTGTTGTGGGTGCTAACGGGGTGATCTATTCTCCCGTTACGAGTCGGACACGCTGAAGGGACCAGTATTCTAACCCGGCAAAGATACTAGTCGTAGATACAAAATACGCGCTGATACTGCTCGACTATCTTTATTTACACAAAACTATTGCTACGTTTATTATCACAGTCTGTATATACTATACTGAGGGTGATAATCGTGGTACGTTACCTCGAGAGAACTGAGAGTAAGAGTATATGAGGTATAAGAGATCAGAGATATAAGAGATCGGAGATATAAGAGAGATTTTAAGGGTCTGTTTTGGGTTTATATAGCTAACCAACCCTTTCGCTATTTCCGTCCCTGCTACTCGTCAACTGTCACTCCTGTGAGTGTCACTTGTCGGTGCAGGTTCTCGGTGTGAACTACTCTCGAGTGTATAATGCACCACAAATATGTGGCTGAGCCAGCAGCGCTGTGGTGGTTTACTTACTCTACAGCTGTTGATTCCGGGAACTTGCACCGACAAGTGACACTCACACGAGCGACACTTGATAGGTGACAGTGCCCGGAAGTGCAGAAAGGGTTGGTTGCCTTTAAAAAGACCAACGGCCCAATACAATCACTTTTTTCCTTTTGGGCCTTGCCTCCTACACGCGTTCTCCAACTGTACAATTGCGGATACTCACGTGGTCTGATTTAAACACATAGTCAGAATAATTTTATACTTCCTTTATTTGAATAAACTATTAAGTGCATGTTCCTGCGTTGTGGGTTATGGTTGTACTAACTGCTCCGAGCTGCGAAAGTAGCTGATCAAGAAAACCCCTACACCGACAACAGGACAAATAAGTGTGGCGGAGACAGCAGCACTGTAATGGATTACTTACTCTACAGCTATGGATTCCGGGAACATGCACCGACGAGTGACACTCACTCGAGCGACACTGGATAGGTGACAGTACCCGGAAGTGTAGAAAGGGTTGGTTGCCTTTAAAAGGAGCAACAGCCCTGTGGAAGCTCTTCTTCCTCAGACTCTTGACCCGACCTCCGTGCTATACACGTCGCTGCTGAACGCTTACTATTCTGATTGATTTAGTCAGTTATCTTTATTATTTCAATATATTTATTTTCGTTATAAAATAAGTGAACGATCCTGTGTCGTGTGTTTTGATCGCCCTAGCCACTCCTAGACAGCCGATCTGAAAACCCCACGTAGACAACCAGGACATAAGTAAACCACCACATAACATTGTCCCGTTGTCGGTGTAGGGGTTTTCTTGATCAGCTACTTTCGCAGCTCGGAGCAGTTAGTACAACCATAACCCACAACGCAGGAACGTGCACTTAATAGTTTATTCAAATAAAGGAAGTATAAAATTATTCTGACTATGTGTTTAAATCAGACCACGTGAGTATCCGCAATTGTACAGTTGGAGAACGCGTGTAGGAGGCAAGGCCCAAAAGAGGAAAGAGAGTTTGCATAGAATTAGCCTTCGATTGATTTTACTTAAATTGGGATGATGATTGGTAAATAGTAAGAAGAATGTGATTAAGGATTTTTGGCAACCGTTACGTGTTCGTATAAGTATTTATCTAACCATTTCAATACAAACAGAACTACTTTTTATTAAAGAAAATCAAAGAGAGTACTCTATTCTTATTTTTCCTTCTACAATTATCGAGATTTCCTATATGTGAATTGCCAAAATTTCTTACCCTGTACATACGTTAGTTCTGGTGACAAGTGACAATGTAGTCAACATGAAAATAATCGACATCTTAAGGGGGAAAGCCTTAGCCTAGACCCTCGAAAAATAGCGTAATTTCAAGATTTTTTTTGAGGAAAAACAACGAAGGAAATAAAAATTTTATTAACTTTTTGGTTTTGACTTAAAAAAAAAACTTTATTTATTTTTTAAAATACAAAAGTTACAGGTAAAAATGCAGCATTTGAAAGCAGAGACTCAATTGACTTCCTATGCTAATTGGAATTCCCCTTTTATAATTAAAGATTGGCTGACCTAAACTTAAAGCTAGAAGTGTGTTATGGATGACTATTACACGTGTGGCTCGTGGCATTGTTCATTGTAATCCCACGTGTAAATGGCCATATAAATATACCAACAAAATAACCTAAACGTAACTTAAAAAACATTTAAAAATATTGACACAAACAAAATGAAACACATTTGACTTCGGTTTGGGGCCGATGTTTTGTCCGGTCGAATTTTTACCTTGTTTTGTTTAAATAAGATTGTTACGTTATAAATAAAAGTTATGCAAAAGCAAAATTGTGCGTTTTATAGAGCTTCCAATTCTCTACAAAATGGTGTATTTCGCTTGTTGTTTGAATGGTCAATAATAAGCTTGCAACGTTTCCATAAATAAAGTTTATGAATTTGGGGCTGATGTTTTGTCCGCAACTGTATGCTAAACAATAGCCACCGACCTGAGAAAGTATTAAATAATAATTGAAATTAAGGATGGACCATCCTTGCATAAACTTGTAAAGCCAAATTACACAAAAATCATACAACTTTACTGTGGGTAATTAAATATGAACTTAGGTTTCGTAGTTTCATAAACCGTCAAAATAATAGTAGGGTTCCATTTGAAATTTTCAAGTTTTCACCATTTATTGATGTTCAACTTGGCACTGTTTTCGTGGACGCCCTATAGATAGTATTAAGCAAAGCTTCCTAGCATACTAAAATACGGACCTTCTAGTGTATAGTGGCAAAAAAGAGATAGAAAATACCTTCCCATTCCCATTAGCAATTTGCAATTTTGCCGGCATCTGTAACTGTCACTTTTAACATTCAATTGCATATAAATATCTTGAAAACTATAAATTCTAAGAATGCCAATGTATTAATAGACTTGTATTAAAATTGCACGTAGAATAAAAAAAATTCAATTCTAATTAGGGTGTTCCATTTAAAAAAACAACATTTTATGTTGTATCATTTTTTTTGACGGACCCTGTGCAAATGAAAATATTTTTAAAATGTACAAGAAGAAACAATTTTCAAAAAGAGTTATGAATAAGGCCGTAATCGTCCGACACGCGCCTAGTGGACAACCCTGTATATATATATATTTTTTATTATTTTCGTTGATTATAATTATCATTATAAATATTTTCTTTTATTTATTCAATTGTAATTTTAAATTATTATTAATGGAATTATAAGTGTTCACATCAGTGGGCTTAAATTTCCTTTAATTTAAAGTTTCCTAAGTTAATCTTTAAAGTTCTTGCAAAGGAACTTTAGAAAACCAAGGTGGTACCCCGTGATTAGTAATAGTGATTAAAATCCACGTTGTTTCTCCCTCAAATAAATTGACTGAATTGCTCGTCTCGCTTTTATTCCGTCGTAATGGAAAGTGGAGATCGATTAAGTATGATGCAAGTCCTCGCCGAAGAGTACAAAGGCGATGTAGACGGGCGAATGGAGGCCACAAATAAGGCCGCTAACAACTCGCATAAATACAACACAACTCACAGACAATATTAAACCTAATAACATAACATCCTCCTAAGTTCCAACAAAAAATTTTTAATTACCAATCCCGCAGTATCGCAATACCTTCAAGTAAAGTAGCAACAACACAACTCAAATCTGTACAACCATTTGAAGGGGAACCACCAGTGGCTTCAAGTAGCTTCCTGGGGCTTGTTAGAGGGACTCTTTCAGGCCAGGTTGTTTGACTAAAATAGTTCAGAAAGCAAAAAGTTCTGTTGACTCAATTATAACCACTTTGGACCCTCGAATGAGTGAATATATTTGTATGTTAAAGGATTTTAAAAAACTGTATGGTTAATCAGTTAATAGGTTAGTTTAAGGAGGCAATGGAAATTACCGCAGCCACAGAAGAGGAGGACATAGCGAGTGGTGTTAGGGAGGCTGGACATTCAGTGTTTCAGGAAAACATGGGTTAAATAAATGAGAGTTTATATTGATTTACCTAGAGATTTTATGAGCACCTATTTTTAGTGGTATTAAATAATCAACAGTGTCAAAAAAATCACAATTGGGATTGACGCAGGCCTTGTTCTTGCAGAAGAAAGGATAGATTAATCCTTTAAATTCAGAAAAACCCCCACCATAGCTGTGGAAAGGGTTTTATTGAAAGAAGGAAATAAATTTGTCTGTTTTTAAATATTTCCACATTAAAGGTTTTTAGTTGGTTTAATGTTAGTTTACTTTTACTCAAACATAAAGATCTCAGTATGCAAATTCACACCTTTTCTCAAGCGATCCCAGTCCCAGATAAAGAAGCAAAGAAGTGGCAGATATTGATGTCGAACAAAAGTTATCAGAGTATCTAAAGGTAAGTTCAATTTATCTAATTTATATTAATTCTTGGGCAGGGAGTTCCATGTTGGCAGGAGCGAGTGTCTGGTGTACCCAGGAGGGACGCTATATTCTTAGCAGCAAGAGTACACTTTAAATTGTACAAGGACTATTTACCACAATCACAATCCAAGTGATAATAATCTTCCAATTCTATAAGGTTTCAATAATATTTATTGTCTAATCTTAGCTTATGAAAAATAAAAAAAAAATCATTATCTATAATAAATATGTGCATATTGTCTTAATCTCACGTAGTTCCTTGTATTTGTAAATAGTTTACAATATGTAAATATGATGTATTGCTATATAAAAAATTTATGTATAATAATTACAAACTACGGTTACGAAATTTGTGTATTAATGAAGCACACTCCCTACACTATAAATTTATTTATACAGTGGGTCTTAGAAATTGGTCACATTGCCCTTTACATAATATGAGAGGACATTGAAGGTTACAGTTTTCTGTTGATTAATCGTGTTTTTGGTAAGAATATTACTTCTCCTCCTTTTATCTCAAGAGCCCTGTGTTGTAAAACGGAAAGTAAAATTTCCTCATCTCAATCCGTTTCATGCTTAGCTAAGCTAAACTTTATCATTGCAGAATATATTTCGATGCACACGCAAGCAGCACAATTAATGCTTCTTATTGCGAGAGGAAATTATTTAAGATCATTTATTAACTTCATCAAGATGTATGTAAAAGATTGTGCTATTAAAGAATACCAGATTGGCGAAGAGGATGAACTGGTAAGTACGACACATTCGACCGATTCGATAGATTAAAGCCTAATGGAAGGGGGCCTAGGGTACGTGGTAACTTGTATTTATATATTAAGAAATGGAACTAAAACCTAAATTCACACATATGTCCCTGTATAAAATATCAAACATAATGAAATATAAAGCTTAAATTGTGTAATGAATTTAAGCATTATTAATGTATTATCAAAACAAAGGTAAGTTCCAAATGAAAAATAGACCTTTTGCATAAGGGTATAAATAATAATGCTAAATAAATAAATAAAAATAAAGAATAGGATAAAATAAATACCGAATTTTCACTTGGAAAAATGAATTATTATGGACCCAATGAATTGTAAATAGTAAATAAGCGAGTATTATTTAATTACGTGGAACATATGTACATAGTATATAGGTATGCTTGGTTTTCAAATGTACATGCACGCAACATAATTTTGTTAAAAGAACGGAATTGTTTCAGGAAATGGCAAATATCCCAGCATCGGAAAGCTTTAACTGTAAGGGGGAGACAGGTTCTGTCGGGTTATGCTGGCAAAAATGACAAATATCCCCATTAATAAAAATGTAGTATCTGTTAGTCGACCGTACCGGCGAGTACCCACCCCAACCCATTCTGCTTTAATCAAAAATAAATAAAAGTTTGGAAGAATTAATCGAACTTGATGTTATTGAAAAGGTAAATGATCTATCGGAAAGGGGTATGACCAATGGTGCCGGTTCTAAAAGACAACGGTGATATCAGAATTTGCATTGCAAACACAGGTTATCGCGGACGCTAGTCCAGTGGGTCTGGGTGCTGTTCTTATTCAGATTAATAATATCCGGCCTAGGGTAATTGCTTTTGGTAATGAGAGCCTTACGGATCCTGAAAAACGATATTGTCAGACTGAAAAGGAAGCTCTGGAAATAGTCTGGGCCGTTGAACACTTCCAAATGCACCTATACAGGGTTTGCCATTACTCCGGCCTCGGTTCCTGGTGTCTTTGTCGTATAATGTCAATATAAAATGTTTAGCACTGTATTCATTTATATTGAAAAGCTGTAGGATTTAATAATATTTTTGTTTATGCAGGATATTCCGTTTTCGCTGGGCAGCGCAAAGTTATATTTTTTTAAATAACAACCCATAGTTTTTTTACGCCATTCGATGAAGCCTTAATGTAAAACAAAATTGCATTAAATTTTTTTTTTAATGGATTGCTGTGTTGCCATATTAGAGCAGTTTCTTAAAAAATGCAGCATCAGAAAGAAATGATCACAAAACTGGTGTTTTTTGAAATTTGTTTTTGTAAATTAGTAAATAAAAGTCAGAGGTACTTAAAAACTTTAAAATATATTTTTTTATTCCATCATACTTTTTTGTATGAGAGCGCTACATTTCCAATTTTTCAAATTTCTGAAACTCATTTTTTTTAAATGGTACCCATGATTTTTTTCAAGTGTTTCTAATGCACTTTTTAATTCCTTATTGATTTGCGATAACATCTTTTTATCTAAAAATTACAGTTTTGGAAATATTCATAAAATAAAGGTGGTGGAGAACGATGAAAAATAACAAAAAAGGATATTGATTTAATAAGTGTTCGAAATAGTTTAAGTTTTTAATTCTCTATTGATTTGAAATAACATATTTCCATGTAACATTTACAGTTATGGAGATATCTACACAATTTCAATAAAATCGCAACAGGTATTATTACAATCTAACAGTTTTATTCTAGTAGCTTTTGCTTCTATTTAACAAAAGCATAAATTACTTATTTTATTTAGTTGTCACATTACCTGTCACTACCTTCTTTCTTGCCTTCGTTAACTTTCCACAAAAATGAATTTTCTACAAAACGAATTAGTGAACGTGGTGTTTATTTTGTTTTTTTTTTGTTTGCAAAAAATTGTAAACTATAAATGTTAGATAAAAAGATGTTTTTGCAAATCAATAGAGAATCAAAAACTACATTAGAAGCGCTTCAAAAAGATCGTGGGTTCCATTTAAAAAAAAAATGAGTTTCAGCAACTTGAAAATTTTGAAAATTAACGCTCTCGTACAAAAAAGTATGGTTGATTAAAAAATTTTATAAAGTTTTTAAGTACCTGTGACTTTCATTTGCTAATTTACAAAAAAAAATTAAAATTTCAAAAAACACCAGTTTTGTGATAATTTTTTTTTCTGATGCTGCATTTTAAAAGAAATTGCTCTAATATGGCAACGCAGCAATCAATTTAAAAAATGTTTAATGCATTTTTCTTCTAAATTAAGGCTTCATCAAATGGCGTAAAGAAACTATGGGCTGTTATTTAAAAAACTATAACTTTGTGCTGCACACAGCGAAAACTGAACACCCTGTATAAACAAAAATATTATTAAATCGTGCAGCTTTTCAATATAAACGAGTACAGTAATAAACGTTTTATATTGACATTTATACAAAGACACCAGGAACCGAGGCCGGAGTAATGATGGCGAACCCTGTAGGGAAAGGACGAGTTCGAACTCTCTTCGAACAGATCACAAACCTCTTGAAGTAATATTTAGATCAAAGTGGCGACCACGTGCACGCATTGAGAGAGGGGTGCTTCGCCTTCAATCTTTTAGGCACAAAATTATTTTTCGGCCTAGAAAAGTCGGTATTGCCGATTCTTTGTCGCCAGATCGTGCCAGATCGGTCCACTTCCTTTTGGAAATCAAAGTCATGTACATCAAATAATAGAATATGCTACTTTTCGACAGCTGTAACTCTAAAGGAAATCTGAGAAAATTTGGAAAATGACCAAGAAATCCAAAAGTTGATAACTGGCATTAACGCGAATATATGGATATGAATCGATTAAATACTGTCGAACGTTCCGAGAGGAATTTTGTAAGTGCGAAGGAACCCTCTTAAGCGGCACAAAAATAGTTATTGCTAAAAAATGGAGGAAACGAACTTTGGCGGCGGCGGCTCATGAAAGGCATCCGCGAATCGTAGCCACGAAAAGTAGATCAAGAACGAAAGTTTAGTGGCCCAGGATCGATGAGAATGCCGTAAAGAAGGTAAAATCATAAAAGGGTTACACATTAGAATCTACTCCTGTTTCATCAAATCCCATGAAAAGAAGGTCGATGCCAAGTAGTCCCTGGATAGATGTAGCGGTAGACTTTATGGGGCTGTTACCAAATGGCGTTTATCTTTATGTCATAGTTGATTTCTACAGTCCATACAAAGAGGTAAAAGTTATGTGCACTATTACCGCTGATAATACTATAAAGATACTAAAAGAAATCTTTCCAAGGCTTGGATTGTCTATATCTATCACGTGTGATAATGGCAAACAATTTACAAGACGGAAGTTGAGAGAATATTTTTTGAACAAAATGAAATTAAAATTGATCACGCGGTTCAAATCAAGACTCAGTTTACTTGTCTGAGCAATTTTTGAAAATTTAACCTTTAGAGTGCTTTTCGGAGTCTTAAAGAAAACTCTGTTTTGGAAACTTTTTGCGTGGTGAAATTTTTTTAATATGATTGTAATAATCTTGCAGAGTGGATTTTTTTAAGGTATGCTCCGAAAATTTGATCAAAATCGAAACACAAATAAGGGAGTTACAGCCTTTTTAATCTGGCCAAAAAGTGACGATTTTCAAACAAAATGATGAAATCGGATCATTTTTGGCTATTTTAAAAGGCTCTAACTGCCTTATTTGTAATTCGATTTAAATCAAATTTTCAGGGCATACTTAGAAAAATCCACTCTACAAGATTATTACAATCATATTAAAAAATTTCGACCACGCAAAAAGTTTCCAAAACAGAGTTTTCTTTAAGTCCCCGAAAGGCGTCTAAAAATTAAATTTTCAAAAATTGCTTTAACAAGTAAACTGAGTTTTGATTTAAATTTTTATCGTGCTAAATTTTAACAAAATCAAGTTTCTACAGGTTTTTTGTATTTCTTAAATACGGGCTCGTACTTTTCCTCTCCCACTTTCAATACTAACTTGTCAGGAATAAGTGGATATGATTCCCATAAAAATCCTATGAATCTAATTTCAAAACTGGTTAAGAACGAAACGTCTAACTGGCATATCTCGTCAATGTCAAACTGAGGATGAGCCGATGAGCAAATCTTTTCATAGAATGTTTCAAAATTCTTTTCAAAGGTGGTCAAGGATAACTTCCACTCACAAAATTGTTTGATGTTTTGTTCGGCAAAGAGTAGAAATCTTCTTGTTCTCCAACTATGGGTTCCCCTTAATTTCTTATTATCAAACATATTCAAAAAACTTCGTAATTCAAGAAGTTTTAGGTGTTTAATATTTTCCCAATTAGAAATCATCTAAAAGATACCAACGACAATTTACATTGATTCACAGCAATTAAAGTGGCGTTAACTTACTAGTTCGGTTCTCATTGTCATGACCGCAATTTCGATATCTTTTTTATGGATTTCTGAATTCTTCTGGATTTCTAAATTTTTCTTTTCAAGCTCAGTCTCGAGCCTGGTTTTAGCCTCTATGAGCTCTGTATTTTTCTTTTCAAGCTCAGTCTCGAACCTGGATGTAGCCAGTTCCAATGACATTGTTATAACTTTTTTCTCTATTTCACGTATGGGAAGCTCTTTTACAAGTGCCTCCAAATCACTCGCCTGAAAAAATACATTATATTATTTGCATTGAATTATAGAAGTCTTAACGAAGACCTGCATGCCTCCTCTTAATCTCAAAACGAGACGGAGAGTGGATTCCTTCTGAATGTTATAGTCAGACAGGATGCGACCATCTTCCAGCTGTTTGCCAGCGAAGATGAGACGCTGTTGGTCTGGTGGGATGCCCTCTTTGTCCTGAATCTCCGTTTTCACATTTTCGACGGTGTCAGACGGTTCGACTTCCAAAGTGATAGTTTTGCCAGTCAAGGTCTTTACGAAGGTCTGCATCCTAGAAAGAAATGTACGTTTAGAATCAATATCATAAATTATAAGCATGTTTAGTTTACTACGTTTCTCGGTTGATATTTCAATGCAAACATGAATTATCCCCCATTTTATGAAATAACAGGATGTCGACACCTTATGAAAATGAAAAACGCTGTAACACTATTTCCCGCAAATCAGTGTCAAATTAAGAATGTGCGGTTAACTTTAACTGGGTCTTAACTTTTTCCACCTTCTATGAAAATATCGAACGTTGAGGCACACCTTGAAAATGTACAAGCGCTGGACTGGCACGTTTCCTGGGCACCCTTTTTAGACCTTCGGGAAGTACTTTGTCCCTCATGTTGCTTTATAAGGTCAGATATTTTGGTTCCTTTTTATTTGTTTCTCAACCTCGTTGGCACTTGGTAAAATTTTTATTGGAATAAGTGCTCTCGACCCATTAATGACCTGTTGTTTTGTCTTTTTTTCCTTAATTACGGGCTCGTGAAATGGTTAGCAGCACATTTCACGTATTTACGTTAATTTTTGCAGTTTGCTCATCGATATCCAAAGCTTTAGCATCTATGATCTATGAAACGCCTTTAACTAATCCTCGGTCTAAGAGTTACAACGTAAATTGGCGTGTTTTGACGTAGATTGGATCTTTTTTTACTGCATGAAAATAGTAAAACTGACGGGTAGTTCGTAAATAAAAGCTTGTATTTTTATTACCCCCTGCACAAATACTTTCTTTTCTTTTCTGCCACTAGCTGACTTTTTTTTAAAACTTTTTAGTCTTTTATAAAATTTTTGCCAGACATACAGTTACTCTACAAAAAAAATAACTTACGAGTATTTTACGTTTTATCACTTCAGAACGAAAACACATTTTACGTGAAAAAAATAAAAATTCTACGTAACTACCGACTAGTTTAATTCTTATAACAAATGTTTAACATGTTTACCGTTTTCCAAAATCCATAAATTAACAAATTAAAACTAGTTCGTGGTTACGTAGAATTTTAACTTTTTTCTTGTAAAATGTGTTTTCAGTCCGAAGTGATAAAATGTAAAGTACTCGTAAGTTATTTTTTTGTAGAGAAACTGTATGTCTGGCGAAAACTTTACAAGAGATCGAAAAGTTAAAAAAACGGCTAGTGGGAGAAAAGGAAAGAAAGTATATGTAGAGGGAGTAACAAAAATACAAGCTTTTATTTACGAACTACTCGTCATTTTTACTATTTTCGTGCCTTAAAAAAAGAACCCATCTACGAAAAAACACGCCAATTTATGTTGTAACTCTTAGTCCGAAAATTAGTGAAAGGCGTTTAGAAATTATTTCGAAAAAACTATATTAATTCGAGAACCTTGACGCCCTGTAGCGGCAAAAAGAAGCCACATTGAATATGTAGGTAAGTTTACCTAGATCACCTTATTTTTGGTTAAGTAATTTGTGGTGGTTAAGTGTTGTACGGTCATTTCAGGGACACCCTCTATATGCAGTGACTGGTAGAAAATACGTACCGTATGGGATTTTTTTAAATTTCAATTTAGCAGCAAATTTTATTTTTGGAAGAAAGTTTTGTGCATTCCTGCAAACTCAAAACGCAGTTTATGAAATTTGTGTATATCTCATTTCGTGTGGGGGAGATTCGAATTATGAAAATGGATTGTGAGTAAAGTACCTTTATTTTTAATTTTAGAGGAAACGTGTATTATAAAAAATTGTTTAGAATTAAAAGATAATCTTAACAATGAAGTTTCAAGTTTGTTACGTTAGTATAATAATGTTCGAATTAAATTAGGATTTGATTATGAACTAAACAATGAATAAAATGAGGTCTGCACTAAAAAAAAAGCTTAACATTAATGACTCTCAAACAAATTAATTTGTATTTATCATTCGTATTTTTTAATCCTTTCTAAAACAAAACTGACATATTAAATAAATTTGTTTCACATCCTGTAAGAGGCAAATCGTAAAAATTCTAGAAAAGTGTTTTATGGAATAGAAACTTGAAACTTCATTGTTAGGCTTATCTTTTAATATTCTAAACAATATTTCACAAAAAACATGTTTCCTCTAAAATTACAAATAAAGGTACTTTTACTCACAATCCATTTTCGTAACTCGAATCTGCCCCATATGAAATGAGATATGCAAATTTGATAAATAATTGAATATTGAATTTGCAAGAATGCACCGACTTTTAATAAAAATAAAATTTTCTGATAAATTCAAATTTAAAAATATCCCGTATTATAGTATATCATTTAACATCGTGGATGCTAATAAGATGAAGAACTGTAACATATCAATTTCTAATATCCTGTTGTATTGACTTTTGTGTCTTAAAGGTTTATTATAGGATATTAACTTATTAATCAATATGCAGTTATGATTATTCCTAGGTTTTTTGTGTAACCACATACGTATGTACCTTTATTTAATGTTTATAAACTCTTCCTCCCGATTTAGTTTTTGTTAACTACATTTTACACGTTTCATTTCTGAAGTGTTGCCGTTGACTGTACGGGGTGGTCCTTGGGGAAGTCCCTCGATCGATTGCGGGAAAACCAAAATTTGTAAAAATCTGAAAATCGGAGGATATATCTAAGTCAGTTGGGACACACGTTAAAAATATTTTCAAGATTGCAATACTTCCTATTATACCGGAAGTAGATGTCGAGTCGCTTATTTTAAATAGAACGTCTTATATTTTATTGCATTTTTAGATTCTACGATGAATTCTGAACACCTTTTATATGAAACATTTTTCGCTTATCTTTAACCCCGTTCTGGAGATATTTACACTTAACCATGAAATTTCACAGTTACAGCGATTGATTCTTTTGATGATATTGTGAAAAGGGAAAATTGAATCACTGCAATTTTTTTTAGGTATTGCCAATAAAGCAATACTTGAGCCGCGTATGGAGTAAAACTCGTGAAATAACATACAGGGCGTTCATAAATAATTCTTAAACTTTATAATGACAAATCATTAAAAACTCGTGTTTTTTAAATAGGAACCCCCATTTTTCTTAACTCGTAAGTTTTCTTTTAATAAAATCAAAATGGTCGATTTTAGGAATGGGCATTGAAACACAAAGTGACAGTTATTTTTCGAGTTTAACACGATGACGTTAAGAAAAATGTGGGTTGCTATTTAAAAAACACCAGTTTTTAACGATGTGTGATTATCAACTTTAAGAATTATTTACTGTTAATTATTACTGTAGGTTATTTCGCGAGTTTTACTCCATACGCGGCTAAAGTATTGCTTTATTAGCAATACCTCAAAAAATTGCAGCGATACAATTTTCCCTTTTCATAATATCACCAAATGCATCAATCACCGCAACTGTTAAATTTCATGTTTAAGAAGGGCAAATATCTCCAGAACCGTTAAACATAAGCATAAAACGTTTCATATAAAAAGTGTTCAGAATTCATGGTAGAGTCTAAAAATGCAATAAAATATAGGGTGTTCTATTTAAAATAGGCGACTAGATAACTGCTTCTGGTAACACTGGAAGTACCGTTGTCTTGAAAATATTTTTAATGTGTGTCCCCCACCAACGACTTACACTCACCTGCAAAAGTGAAGGTACAGTCGCAAAACAAAATTCTGTAAACCGTATTTTTCGACTGATTTTGTTCAGATTTTGTATAATGAAAATTCAAACCAAACCTCAGTTTACGTGTCCGACTAATTTTCAAAAATTTAATTTTTCGAGAGCTTTTCGAGGACTTAAAAAAGCTCTATTTCGGAAATTATTTGTGCGAGGGAAACCCCACACACAAAAATTGTAATACTCTTGTAGAGGGGATTTTTCTACATATATCCTGGAAATTTTATCAAAATCGAAGGACAAATAAGAGAGTTACAGCCTTTTAAAATCGCCAAAAAGTGACAGTTTTCGAATAAAATGATGAAATGGGGTAATTTTTGACGATTTTAAAAGGCTATAACTCTTTTATTTGTGCTTCGATTTTCATCAAATTTGCAGGATATATGTAGAAAAATTCCCTCTACAAGACTTTTACAAACATATTTAAAAATTTCTACCACACAAAAAGTTTCCAAAACAGAGCTTTTTTTAAGCCCCCGAGAAGCACTCTAAGAATTAATTTTTCAAAAATTGTTCGGACACGTAAATTGAGTTTTAGTTTTAATTTTCATTATACAAAATTTGAACAAAATCACTCGAAAAATACGGTTTACAGAATTTTGTTTTGCGACTGTACCTTCACTTTTGCGGGTAAGTGTGTAGGCATATCCCCTGATTTTCAGATTTTTACAAATTATGTTTTCCCCGCGATCGCTGGAGGGACTTCCTGGAGGACCATTCTGTATATTAGGAGGGTAGTTTTCAAACACTATCGATAGTTGTCAATTATCATACTACCTATAGCTGTGGAAAGCATAATCAATACACCTCTAGATAAGAACTATCCACAGCTGCAACTATCGATAGTTCACCGGTAGTAACGTTGTTCTAGTAAGTTCTTCATCACCACATGAACATTTCTATTTTGATGATTGATGGTCATTATTAACCAGAACAATAGCCAGTTTCATTCACATATGTGCGTTGTTGGTATTAAAAGTATTGTTCTGATGAGAACGTTTACTAGCGAAAAAATCATACCCACATTTGCGACTACAGATTCCCTCGATTACCGAAATTTCAACGGGATACTAGTGGAAAATCACACATTTTACAGTATTAATTTTGTTATAACCTCACACTACCAGGGTCCATCTCGCTAGCTTGTCCACACCCAGCGTTATTGTACCTTACATCGCAAAAGATTAAAATTGGTTGAATTTGAAGCGTAGTAACACACTTAATAAGTCGAAACTTATTCTTTCTTTATTTGCAAAGCCTTAATTACGCCCGAACCGGACTTAACCTATTTTATCCCGTCGTACTCATTCGAGTACAGCACGAAAAATAGACTGGTAGCGACATTTGTTACAATTTATTCCCCCTAGATAAAAGAAGGAATAGATGGGAAACTGAAGGTTAAAAAATTTGCTCAAATAATGTCCGTCGGCTCCATCTATTTTTTGGTTTCATAATTACGTTTGACATAAAAAGGATATATTATTTACAGATTTCTGTAACGTAGTAAAAGAGGAAATTACTTTATCGGCTATGAATTCATTGGAAATTTGGAAGTAAAAGAAGTACCGCTAATTTACAAAAAAAAATTAAAATTTCAAAAAACACCAGTTTTGTGATAATTTTTTTTTCTGATGCTGCATTTTAAAAGAAATTGCTCTAATATGGCAACGCAGCAATCAATTTAAAAAATGTTTAATGCATTTTTCTTCTAAATTAAGGCTTCATCAAATGGCGTAAAGAAACTATGGGCTGTTATTTAAAAAACTATAACTTTGTGCTGCACACAGCGAAAACTGAACACCCTGTATAAACAAAAATATTATTAAATCGTGCAGCTTTTCAATATAAACGAGTACAGTAATAAACGTTTTATATTGACATTTATACAAAGACACCAGGAACCGAGGCCGGAGTAATGATGGCGAACCCTGTAGGGAAAGGACGAGTTCGAACTCTCTTCGAACAGATCACAAACCTCTTGAAGTAATATTTAGATCAAAGTGGCGACCACGTGCACGCATTGAGAGAGGGGTGCTTCGCCTTCAATCTTTTAGGCACAAAATTATTTTTCGGCCTAGAAAAGTCGGTATTGCCGATTCTTTGTCGCCAGATCGTGCCAGATCGGTCCACTTCCTTTTGGAAATCAAAGTCATGTACATCAAATAATAGAATATGCTACTTTTCGACAGCTGTAACTCTAAAGGAAATCTGAGAAAATTTGGAAAATGACCAAGAAATCCAAAAGTTGATAACTGGCATTAACGCGAATATATGGATATGAATCGATTAAATACTGTCGAACGTTCCGAGAGGAATTTTGTAAGTGCGAAGGAACCCTCTTAAGCGGCACAAAAATAGTTATTGCTAAAAAATGGAGGAAACGAACTTTGGCGGCGGCGGCTCATGAAAGGCATCCGCGAATCGTAGCCACGAAAAGTAGATCAAGAACGAAAGTTTAGTGGCCCAGGATCGATGAGAATGCCGTAAAGAAGGTAAAATCATAAAAGGGTTACACATTAGAATCTACTCCTGTTTCATCAAATCCCATGAAAAGAAGGTCGATGCCAAGTAGTCCCTGGATAGATGTAGCGGTAGACTTTATGGGGCTGTTACCAAATGGCGTTTATCTTTATGTCATAGTTGATTTCTACAGTCCATACAAAGAGGTAAAAGTTATGTGCACTATTACCGCTGATAATACTATAAAGATACTAAAAGAAATCTTTCCAAGGCTTGGATTGTCTATATCTATCACGTGTGATAATGGCAAACAATTTACAAGACGGAAGTTGAGAGAATATTTTTTGAACAAAATGAAATTAAAATTGATCACGCGGTTCAAATCAAGACTCAGTTTACTTGTCTGAGCAATTTTTGAAAATTTAACCTTTAGAGTGCTTTTCGGAGTCTTAAAGAAAACTCTGTTTTGGAAACTTTTTGCGTGGTGAAATTTTTTTAATATGATTGTAATAATCTTGCAGAGTGGATTTTTTTAAGGTATGCTCCGAAAATTTGATCAAAATCGAAACACAAATAAGGGAGTTACAGCCTTTTTAATCTGGCCAAAAAGTGACGATTTTCAAACAAAATGATGAAATCGGATCATTTTTGGCTATTTTAAAAGGCTCTAACTGCCTTATTTGTAATTCGATTTAAATCAAATTTTCAGGGCATACTTAGAAAAATCCACTCTACAAGATTATTACAATCATATTAAAAAATTTCGACCACGCAAAAAGTTTCCAAAACAGAGTTTTCTTTAAGTCCCCGAAAGGCGTCTAAAAATTAAATTTTCAAAAATTGCTTTAACAAGTAAACTGAGTTTTGATTTAAATTTTTATCGTGCTAAATTTTAACAAAATCAAGTTTCTACAGGTTTTTTGTATTTCTTAAATACGGGCTCGTACTTTTCCTCTCCCACTTTCAATACTAACTTGTCAGGAATAAGTGGATATGATTCCCATAAAAATCCTATGAATCTAATTTCAAAACTGGTTAAGAACGAAACGTCTAACTGGCATATCTCGTCAATGTCAAACTGAGGATGAGCCGATGAGCAAATCTTTTCATAGAATGTTTCAAAATTCTTTTCAAAGGTGGTCAAGGATAACTTCCACTCACAAAATTGTTTGATGTTTTGTTCGGCAAAGAGTAGAAATCTTCTTGTTCTCCAACTATGGGTTCCCCTTAATTTCTTATTATCAAACATATTCAAAAAACTTCGTAATTCAAGAAGTTTTAGGTGTTTAATATTTTCCCAATTAGAAATCATCTAAAAGATACCAACGACAATTTACATTGATTCACAGCAATTAAAGTGGCGTTAACTTACTAGTTCGGTTCTCATTGTCATGACCGCAATTTCGATATCTTTTTTATGGATTTCTGAATTCTTCTGGATTTCTAAATTTTTCTTTTCAAGCTCAGTCTCGAGCCTGGTTTTAGCCTCTATGAGCTCTGTATTTTTCTTTTCAAGCTCAGTCTCGAACCTGGATGTAGCCAGTTCCAATGACATTGTTATAACTTTTTTCTCTATTTCACGTATGGGAAGCTCTTTTACAAGTGCCTCCAAATCACTCGCCTGAAAAAATACATTATATTATTTGCATTGAATTATAGAAGTCTTAACGAAGACCTGCATGCCTCCTCTTAATCTCAAAACGAGACGGAGAGTGGATTCCTTCTGAATGTTATAGTCAGACAGGATGCGACCATCTTCCAGCTGTTTGCCAGCGAAGATGAGACGCTGTTGGTCTGGTGGGATGCCCTCTTTGTCCTGAATCTCCGTTTTCACATTTTCGACGGTGTCAGACGGTTCGACTTCCAAAGTGATAGTTTTGCCAGTCAAGGTCTTTACGAAGGTCTGCATCCTAGAAAGAAATGTACGTTTAGAATCAATATCATAAATTATAAGCATGTTTAGTTTACTACGTTTCTCGGTTGATATTTCAATGCAAACATGAATTATCCCCCATTTTATGAAATAACAGGATGTCGACACCTTATGAAAATGAAAAACGCTGTAACACTATTTCCCGCAAATCAGTGTCAAATTAAGAATGTGCGGTTAACTTTAACTGGGTCTTAACTTTTTCCACCTTCTATGAAAATATCGAACGTTGAGGCACACCTTGAAAATGTACAAGCGCTGGACTGGCACGTTTCCTGGGCACCCTTTTTAGACCTTCGGGAAGTACTTTGTCCCTCATGTTGCTTTATAAGGTCAGATATTTTGGTTCCTTTTTATTTGTTTCTCAACCTCGTTGGCACTTGGTAAAATTTTTATTGGAATAAGTGCTCTCGACCCATTAATGACCTGTTGTTTTGTCTTTTTTTCCTTAATTACGGGCTCGTGAAATGGTTAGCAGCACATTTCACGTATTTACGTTAATTTTTGCAGTTTGCTCATCGATATCCAAAGCTTTAGCATCTATGATCTATGAAACGCCTTTAACTAATCCTCGGTCTAAGAGTTACAACGTAAATTGGCGTGTTTTGACGTAGATTGGATCTTTTTTTACTGCATGAAAATAGTAAAACTGACGGGTAGTTCGTAAATAAAAGCTTGTATTTTTATTACCCCCTGCACAAATACTTTCTTTTCTTTTCTGCCACTAGCTGACTTTTTTTTAAAACTTTTTAGTCTTTTATAAAATTTTTGCCAGACATACAGTTACTCTACAAAAAAAATAACTTACGAGTATTTTACGTTTTATCACTTCAGAACGAAAACACATTTTACGTGAAAAAAATAAAAATTCTACGTAACTACCGACTAGTTTAATTCTTATAACAAATGTTTAACATGTTTACCGTTTTCCAAAATCCATAAATTAACAAATTAAAACTAGTTCGTGGTTACGTAGAATTTTAACTTTTTTCTTGTAAAATGTGTTTTCAGTCCGAAGTGATAAAATGTAAAGTACTCGTAAGTTATTTTTTTGTAGAGAAACTGTATGTCTGGCGAAAACTTTACAAGAGATCGAAAAGTTAAAAAAACGGCTAGTGGGAGAAAAGGAAAGAAAGTATATGTAGAGGGAGTAACAAAAATACAAGCTTTTATTTACGAACTACTCGTCATTTTTACTATTTTCGTGCCTTAAAAAAAGAACCCATCTACGAAAAAACACGCCAATTTATGTTGTAACTCTTAGTCCGAAAATTAGTGAAAGGCGTTTAGAAATTATTTCGAAAAAACTATATTAATTCGAGAACCTTGACGCCCTGTAGCGGCAAAAAGAAGCCACATTGAATATGTAGGTAAGTTTACCTAGATCACCTTATTTTTGGTTAAGTAATTTGTGGTGGTTAAGTGTTGTACGGTCATTTCAGGGACACCCTCTATATGCAGTGACTGGTAGAAAATACGTACCGTATGGGATTTTTTTAAATTTCAATTTAGCAGCAAATTTTATTTTTGGAAGAAAGTTTTGTGCATTCCTGCAAACTCAAAACGCAGTTTATGAAATTTGTGTATATCTCATTTCGTGTGGGGGAGATTCGAATTATGAAAATGGATTGTGAGTAAAGTACCTTTATTTTTAATTTTAGAGGAAACGTGTATTATAAAAAATTGTTTAGAATTAAAAGATAATCTTAACAATGAAGTTTCAAGTTTGTTACGTTAGTATAATAATGTTCGAATTAAATTAGGATTTGATTATGAACTAAACAATGAATAAAATGAGGTCTGCACTAAAAAAAAAGCTTAACATTAATGACTCTCAAACAAATTAATTTGTATTTATCATTCGTATTTTTTAATCCTTTCTAAAACAAAACTGACATATTAAATAAATTTGTTTCACATCCTGTAAGAGGCAAATCGTAAAAATTCTAGAAAAGTGTTTTATGGAATAGAAACTTGAAACTTCATTGTTAGGCTTATCTTTTAATATTCTAAACAATATTTCACAAAAAACATGTTTCCTCTAAAATTACAAATAAAGGTACTTTTACTCACAATCCATTTTCGTAACTCGAATCTGCCCCATATGAAATGAGATATGCAAATTTGATAAATAATTGAATATTGAATTTGCAAGAATGCACCGACTTTTAATAAAAATAAAATTTTCTGATAAATTCAAATTTAAAAATATCCCGTATTATAGTATATCATTTAACATCGTGGATGCTAATAAGATGAAGAACTGTAACATATCAATTTCTAATATCCTGTTGTATTGACTTTTGTGTCTTAAAGGTTTATTATAGGATATTAACTTATTAATCAATATGCAGTTATGATTATTCCTAGGTTTTTTGTGTAACCACATACGTATGTACCTTTATTTAATGTTTATAAACTCTTCCTCCCGATTTAGTTTTTGTTAACTACATTTTACACGTTTCATTTCTGAAGTGTTGCCGTTGACTGTACGGGGTGGTCCTTGGGGAAGTCCCTCGATCGATTGCGGGAAAACCAAAATTTGTAAAAATCTGAAAATCGGAGGATATATCTAAGTCAGTTGGGACACACGTTAAAAATATTTTCAAGATTGCAATACTTCCTATTATACCGGAAGTAGATGTCGAGTCGCTTATTTTAAATAGAACGTCTTATATTTTATTGCATTTTTAGATTCTACGATGAATTCTGAACACCTTTTATATGAAACATTTTTCGCTTATCTTTAACCCCGTTCTGGAGATATTTACACTTAACCATGAAATTTCACAGTTACAGCGATTGATTCTTTTGATGATATTGTGAAAAGGGAAAATTGAATCACTGCAATTTTTTTTAGGTATTGCCAATAAAGCAATACTTGAGCCGCGTATGGAGTAAAACTCGTGAAATAACATACAGGGCGTTCATAAATAATTCTTAAACTTTATAATGACAAATCATTAAAAACTCGTGTTTTTTAAATAGGAACCCCCATTTTTCTTAACTCGTAAGTTTTCTTTTAATAAAATCAAAATGGTCGATTTTAGGAATGGGCATTGAAACACAAAGTGACAGTTATTTTTCGAGTTTAACACGATGACGTTAAGAAAAATGTGGGTTGCTATTTAAAAAACACCAGTTTTTAACGATGTGTGATTATCAACTTTAAGAATTATTTACTGTTAATTATTACTGTAGGTTATTTCGCGAGTTTTACTCCATACGCGGCTAAAGTATTGCTTTATTAGCAATACCTCAAAAAATTGCAGCGATACAATTTTCCCTTTTCATAATATCACCAAATGCATCAATCACCGCAACTGTTAAATTTCATGTTTAAGAAGGGCAAATATCTCCAGAACCGTTAAACATAAGCATAAAACGTTTCATATAAAAAGTGTTCAGAATTCATGGTAGAGTCTAAAAATGCAATAAAATATAGGGTGTTCTATTTAAAATAGGCGACTAGATAACTGCTTCTGGTAACACTGGAAGTACCGTTGTCTTGAAAATATTTTTAATGTGTGTCCCCCACCAACGACTTACACTCACCTGCAAAAGTGAAGGTACAGTCGCAAAACAAAATTCTGTAAACCGTATTTTTCGACTGATTTTGTTCAGATTTTGTATAATGAAAATTCAAACCAAACCTCAGTTTACGTGTCCGACTAATTTTCAAAAATTTAATTTTTCGAGAGCTTTTCGAGGACTTAAAAAAGCTCTATTTCGGAAATTATTTGTGCGAGGGAAACCCCACACACAAAAATTGTAATACTCTTGTAGAGGGGATTTTTCTACATATATCCTGGAAATTTTATCAAAATCGAAGGACAAATAAGAGAGTTACAGCCTTTTAAAATCGCCAAAAAGTGACAGTTTTCGAATAAAATGATGAAATGGGGTAATTTTTGACGATTTTAAAAGGCTATAACTCTTTTATTTGTGCTTCGATTTTCATCAAATTTGCAGGATATATGTAGAAAAATTCCCTCTACAAGACTTTTACAAACATATTTAAAAATTTCTACCACACAAAAAGTTTCCAAAACAGAGCTTTTTTTAAGCCCCCGAGAAGCACTCTAAGAATTAATTTTTCAAAAATTGTTCGGACACGTAAATTGAGTTTTAGTTTTAATTTTCATTATACAAAATTTGAACAAAATCACTCGAAAAATACGGTTTACAGAATTTTGTTTTGCGACTGTACCTTCACTTTTGCGGGTAAGTGTGTAGGCATATCCCCTGATTTTCAGATTTTTACAAATTATGTTTTCCCCGCGATCGCTGGAGGGACTTCCTGGAGGACCATTCTGTATATTAGGAGGGTAGTTTTCAAACACTATCGATAGTTGTCAATTATCATACTACCTATAGCTGTGGAAAGCATAATCAATACACCTCTAGATAAGAACTATCCACAGCTGCAACTATCGATAGTTCACCGGTAGTAACGTTGTTCTAGTAAGTTCTTCATCACCACATGAACATTTCTATTTTGATGATTGATGGTCATTATTAACCAGAACAATAGCCAGTTTCATTCACATATGTGCGTTGTTGGTATTAAAAGTATTGTTCTGATGAGAACGTTTACTAGCGAAAAAATCATACCCACATTTGCGACTACAGATTCCCTCGATTACCGAAATTTCAACGGGATACTAGTGGAAAATCACACATTTTACAGTATTAATTTTGTTATAACCTCACACTACCAGGGTCCATCTCGCTAGCTTGTCCACACCCAGCGTTATTGTACCTTACATCGCAAAAGATTAAAATTGGTTGAATTTGAAGCGTAGTAACACACTTAATAAGTCGAAACTTATTCTTTCTTTATTTGCAAAGCCTTAATTACGCCCGAACCGGACTTAACCTATTTTATCCCGTCGTACTCATTCGAGTACAGCACGAAAAATAGACTGGTAGCGACATTTGTTACAATTTATTCCCCCTAGATAAAAGAAGGAATAGATGGGAAACTGAAGGTTAAAAAATTTGCTCAAATAATGTCCGTCGGCTCCATCTATTTTTTGGTTTCATAATTACGTTTGACATAAAAAGGATATATTATTTACAGATTTCTGTAACGTAGTAAAAGAGGAAATTACTTTATCGGCTATGAATTCATTGGAAATTTGGAAGTAAAAGAAGTACCGCTAATTTACAAAAAAAAATTAAAATTTCAAAAAACACCAGTTTTGTGATAATTTTTTTTTCTGATGCTGCATTTTAAAAGAAATTGCTCTAATATGGCAACGCAGCAATCAATTTAAAAAATGTTTAATGCATTTTTCTTCTAAATTAAGGCTTCATCAAATGGCGTAAAGAAACTATGGGCTGTTATTTAAAAAACTATAACTTTGTGCTGCACACAGCGAAAACTGAACACCCTGTATAAACAAAAATATTATTAAATCGTGCAGCTTTTCAATATAAACGAGTACAGTAATAAACGTTTTATATTGACATTTATACAAAGACACCAGGAACCGAGGCCGGAGTAATGATGGCGAACCCTGTAGGGAAAGGACGAGTTCGAACTCTCTTCGAACAGATCACAAACCTCTTGAAGTAATATTTAGATCAAAGTGGCGACCACGTGCACGCATTGAGAGAGGGGTGCTTCGCCTTCAATCTTTTAGGCACAAAATTATTTTTCGGCCTAGAAAAGTCGGTATTGCCGATTCTTTGTCGCCAGATCGTGCCAGATCGGTCCACTTCCTTTTGGAAATCAAAGTCATGTACATCAAATAATAGAATATGCTACTTTTCGACAGCTGTAACTCTAAAGGAAATCTGAGAAAATTTGGAAAATGACCAAGAAATCCAAAAGTTGATAACTGGCATTAACGCGAATATATGGATATGAATCGATTAAATACTGTCGAACGTTCCGAGAGGAATTTTGTAAGTGCGAAGGAACCCTCTTAAGCGGCACAAAAATAGTTATTGCTAAAAAATGGAGGAAACGAACTTTGGCGGCGGCGGCTCATGAAAGGCATCCGCGAATCGTAGCCACGAAAAGTAGATCAAGAACGAAAGTTTAGTGGCCCAGGATCGATGAGAATGCCGTAAAGAAGGTAAAATCATAAAAGGGTTACACATTAGAATCTACTCCTGTTTCATCAAATCCCATGAAAAGAAGGTCGATGCCAAGTAGTCCCTGGATAGATGTAGCGGTAGACTTTATGGGGCTGTTACCAAATGGCGTTTATCTTTATGTCATAGTTGATTTCTACAGTCCATACAAAGAGGTAAAAGTTATGTGCACTATTACCGCTGATAATACTATAAAGATACTAAAAGAAATCTTTCCAAGGCTTGGATTGTCTATATCTATCACGTGTGATAATGGCAAACAATTTACAAGACGGAAGTTGAGAGAATATTTTTTGAACAAAATGAAATTAAAATTGATCACGCGGTTCAAATCAAGACTCAGTTTACTTGTCTGAGCAATTTTTGAAAATTTAACCTTTAGAGTGCTTTTCGGAGTCTTAAAGAAAACTCTGTTTTGGAAACTTTTTGCGTGGTGAAATTTTTTTAATATGATTGTAATAATCTTGCAGAGTGGATTTTTTTAAGGTATGCTCCGAAAATTTGATCAAAATCGAAACACAAATAAGGGAGTTACAGCCTTTTTAATCTGGCCAAAAAGTGACGATTTTCAAACAAAATGATGAAATCGGATCATTTTTGGCTATTTTAAAAGGCTCTAACTGCCTTATTTGTAATTCGATTTAAATCAAATTTTCAGGGCATACTTAGAAAAATCCACTCTACAAGATTATTACAATCATATTAAAAAATTTCGACCACGCAAAAAGTTTCCAAAACAGAGTTTTCTTTAAGTCCCCGAAAGGCGTCTAAAAATTAAATTTTCAAAAATTGCTTTAACAAGTAAACTGAGTTTTGATTTAAATTTTTATCGTGCTAAATTTTAACAAAATCAAGTTTCTACAGGTTTTTTGTATTTCTTAAATACGGGCTCGTACTTTTCCTCTCCCACTTTCAATACTAACTTGTCAGGAATAAGTGGATATGATTCCCATAAAAATCCTATGAATCTAATTTCAAAACTGGTTAAGAACGAAACGTCTAACTGGCATATCTCGTCAATGTCAAACTGAGGATGAGCCGATGAGCAAATCTTTTCATAGAATGTTTCAAAATTCTTTTCAAAGGTGGTCAAGGATAACTTCCACTCACAAAATTGTTTGATGTTTTGTTCGGCAAAGAGTAGAAATCTTCTTGTTCTCCAACTATGGGTTCCCCTTAATTTCTTATTATCAAACATATTCAAAAAACTTCGTAATTCAAGAAGTTTTAGGTGTTTAATATTTTCCCAATTAGAAATCATCTAAAAGATACCAACGACAATTTACATTGATTCACAGCAATTAAAGTGGCGTTAACTTACTAGTTCGGTTCTCATTGTCATGACCGCAATTTCGATATCTTTTTTATGGATTTCTGAATTCTTCTGGATTTCTAAATTTTTCTTTTCAAGCTCAGTCTCGAGCCTGGTTTTAGCCTCTATGAGCTCTGTATTTTTCTTTTCAAGCTCAGTCTCGAACCTGGATGTAGCCAGTTCCAATGACATTGTTATAACTTTTTTCTCTATTTCACGTATGGGAAGCTCTTTTACAAGTGCCTCCAAATCACTCGCCTGAAAAAATACATTATATTATTTGCATTGAATTATAGAAGTCTTAACGAAGACCTGCATGCCTCCTCTTAATCTCAAAACGAGACGGAGAGTGGATTCCTTCTGAATGTTATAGTCAGACAGGATGCGACCATCTTCCAGCTGTTTGCCAGCGAAGATGAGACGCTGTTGGTCTGGTGGGATGCCCTCTTTGTCCTGAATCTCCGTTTTCACATTTTCGACGGTGTCAGACGGTTCGACTTCCAAAGTGATAGTTTTGCCAGTCAAGGTCTTTACGAAGGTCTGCATCCTAGAAAGAAATGTACGTTTAGAATCAATATCATAAATTATAAGCATGTTTAGTTTACTACGTTTCTCGGTTGATATTTCAATGCAAACATGAATTATCCCCCATTTTATGAAATAACAGGATGTCGACACCTTATGAAAATGAAAAACGCTGTAACACTATTTCCCGCAAATCAGTGTCAAATTAAGAATGTGCGGTTAACTTTAACTGGGTCTTAACTTTTTCCACCTTCTATGAAAATATCGAACGTTGAGGCACACCTTGAAAATGTACAAGCGCTGGACTGGCACGTTTCCTGGGCACCCTTTTTAGACCTTCGGGAAGTACTTTGTCCCTCATGTTGCTTTATAAGGTCAGATATTTTGGTTCCTTTTTATTTGTTTCTCAACCTCGTTGGCACTTGGTAAAATTTTTATTGGAATAAGTGCTCTCGACCCATTAATGACCTGTTGTTTTGTCTTTTTTTCCTTAATTACGGGCTCGTGAAATGGTTAGCAGCACATTTCACGTATTTACGTTAATTTTTGCAGTTTGCTCATCGATATCCAAAGCTTTAGCATCTATGATCTATGAAACGCCTTTAACTAATCCTCGGTCTAAGAGTTACAACGTAAATTGGCGTGTTTTGACGTAGATTGGATCTTTTTTTACTGCATGAAAATAGTAAAACTGACGGGTAGTTCGTAAATAAAAGCTTGTATTTTTATTACCCCCTGCACAAATACTTTCTTTTCTTTTCTGCCACTAGCTGACTTTTTTTTAAAACTTTTTAGTCTTTTATAAAATTTTTGCCAGACATACAGTTACTCTACAAAAAAAATAACTTACGAGTATTTTACGTTTTATCACTTCAGAACGAAAACACATTTTACGTGAAAAAAATAAAAATTCTACGTAACTACCGACTAGTTTAATTCTTATAACAAATGTTTAACATGTTTACCGTTTTCCAAAATCCATAAATTAACAAATTAAAACTAGTTCGTGGTTACGTAGAATTTTAACTTTTTTCTTGTAAAATGTGTTTTCAGTCCGAAGTGATAAAATGTAAAGTACTCGTAAGTTATTTTTTTGTAGAGAAACTGTATGTCTGGCGAAAACTTTACAAGAGATCGAAAAGTTAAAAAAACGGCTAGTGGGAGAAAAGGAAAGAAAGTATATGTAGAGGGAGTAACAAAAATACAAGCTTTTATTTACGAACTACTCGTCATTTTTACTATTTTCGTGCCTTAAAAAAAGAACCCATCTACGAAAAAACACGCCAATTTATGTTGTAACTCTTAGTCCGAAAATTAGTGAAAGGCGTTTAGAAATTATTTCGAAAAAACTATATTAATTCGAGAACCTTGACGCCCTGTAGCGGCAAAAAGAAGCCACATTGAATATGTAGGTAAGTTTACCTAGATCACCTTATTTTTGGTTAAGTAATTTGTGGTGGTTAAGTGTTGTACGGTCATTTCAGGGACACCCTCTATATGCAGTGACTGGTAGAAAATACGTACCGTATGGGATTTTTTTAAATTTCAATTTAGCAGCAAATTTTATTTTTGGAAGAAAGTTTTGTGCATTCCTGCAAACTCAAAACGCAGTTTATGAAATTTGTGTATATCTCATTTCGTGTGGGGGAGATTCGAATTATGAAAATGGATTGTGAGTAAAGTACCTTTATTTTTAATTTTAGAGGAAACGTGTATTATAAAAAATTGTTTAGAATTAAAAGATAATCTTAACAATGAAGTTTCAAGTTTGTTACGTTAGTATAATAATGTTCGAATTAAATTAGGATTTGATTATGAACTAAACAATGAATAAAATGAGGTCTGCACTAAAAAAAAAGCTTAACATTAATGACTCTCAAACAAATTAATTTGTATTTATCATTCGTATTTTTTAATCCTTTCTAAAACAAAACTGACATATTAAATAAATTTGTTTCACATCCTGTAAGAGGCAAATCGTAAAAATTCTAGAAAAGTGTTTTATGGAATAGAAACTTGAAACTTCATTGTTAGGCTTATCTTTTAATATTCTAAACAATATTTCACAAAAAACATGTTTCCTCTAAAATTACAAATAAAGGTACTTTTACTCACAATCCATTTTCGTAACTCGAATCTGCCCCATATGAAATGAGATATGCAAATTTGATAAATAATTGAATATTGAATTTGCAAGAATGCACCGACTTTTAATAAAAATAAAATTTTCTGATAAATTCAAATTTAAAAATATCCCGTATTATAGTATATCATTTAACATCGTGGATGCTAATAAGATGAAGAACTGTAACATATCAATTTCTAATATCCTGTTGTATTGACTTTTGTGTCTTAAAGGTTTATTATAGGATATTAACTTATTAATCAATATGCAGTTATGATTATTCCTAGGTTTTTTGTGTAACCACATACGTATGTACCTTTATTTAATGTTTATAAACTCTTCCTCCCGATTTAGTTTTTGTTAACTACATTTTACACGTTTCATTTCTGAAGTGTTGCCGTTGACTGTACGGGGTGGTCCTTGGGGAAGTCCCTCGATCGATTGCGGGAAAACCAAAATTTGTAAAAATCTGAAAATCGGAGGATATATCTAAGTCAGTTGGGACACACGTTAAAAATATTTTCAAGATTGCAATACTTCCTATTATACCGGAAGTAGATGTCGAGTCGCTTATTTTAAATAGAACGTCTTATATTTTATTGCATTTTTAGATTCTACGATGAATTCTGAACACCTTTTATATGAAACATTTTTCGCTTATCTTTAACCCCGTTCTGGAGATATTTACACTTAACCATGAAATTTCACAGTTACAGCGATTGATTCTTTTGATGATATTGTGAAAAGGGAAAATTGAATCACTGCAATTTTTTTTAGGTATTGCCAATAAAGCAATACTTGAGCCGCGTATGGAGTAAAACTCGTGAAATAACATACAGGGCGTTCATAAATAATTCTTAAACTTTATAATGACAAATCATTAAAAACTCGTGTTTTTTAAATAGGAACCCCCATTTTTCTTAACTCGTAAGTTTTCTTTTAATAAAATCAAAATGGTCGATTTTAGGAATGGGCATTGAAACACAAAGTGACAGTTATTTTTCGAGTTTAACACGATGACGTTAAGAAAAATGTGGGTTGCTATTTAAAAAACACCAGTTTTTAACGATGTGTGATTATCAACTTTAAGAATTATTTACTGTTAATTATTACTGTAGGTTATTTCGCGAGTTTTACTCCATACGCGGCTAAAGTATTGCTTTATTAGCAATACCTCAAAAAATTGCAGCGATACAATTTTCCCTTTTCATAATATCACCAAATGCATCAATCACCGCAACTGTTAAATTTCATGTTTAAGAAGGGCAAATATCTCCAGAACCGTTAAACATAAGCATAAAACGTTTCATATAAAAAGTGTTCAGAATTCATGGTAGAGTCTAAAAATGCAATAAAATATAGGGTGTTCTATTTAAAATAGGCGACTAGATAACTGCTTCTGGTAACACTGGAAGTACCGTTGTCTTGAAAATATTTTTAATGTGTGTCCCCCACCAACGACTTACACTCACCTGCAAAAGTGAAGGTACAGTCGCAAAACAAAATTCTGTAAACCGTATTTTTCGACTGATTTTGTTCAGATTTTGTATAATGAAAATTCAAACCAAACCTCAGTTTACGTGTCCGACTAATTTTCAAAAATTTAATTTTTCGAGAGCTTTTCGAGGACTTAAAAAAGCTCTATTTCGGAAATTATTTGTGCGAGGGAAACCCCACACACAAAAATTGTAATACTCTTGTAGAGGGGATTTTTCTACATATATCCTGGAAATTTTATCAAAATCGAAGGACAAATAAGAGAGTTACAGCCTTTTAAAATCGCCAAAAAGTGACAGTTTTCGAATAAAATGATGAAATGGGGTAATTTTTGACGATTTTAAAAGGCTATAACTCTTTTATTTGTGCTTCGATTTTCATCAAATTTGCAGGATATATGTAGAAAAATTCCCTCTACAAGACTTTTACAAACATATTTAAAAATTTCTACCACACAAAAAGTTTCCAAAACAGAGCTTTTTTTAAGCCCCCGAGAAGCACTCTAAGAATTAATTTTTCAAAAATTGTTCGGACACGTAAATTGAGTTTTAGTTTTAATTTTCATTATACAAAATTTGAACAAAATCACTCGAAAAATACGGTTTACAGAATTTTGTTTTGCGACTGTACCTTCACTTTTGCGGGTAAGTGTGTAGGCATATCCCCTGATTTTCAGATTTTTACAAATTATGTTTTCCCCGCGATCGCTGGAGGGACTTCCTGGAGGACCATTCTGTATATTAGGAGGGTAGTTTTCAAACACTATCGATAGTTGTCAATTATCATACTACCTATAGCTGTGGAAAGCATAATCAATACACCTCTAGATAAGAACTATCCACAGCTGCAACTATCGATAGTTCACCGGTAGTAACGTTGTTCTAGTAAGTTCTTCATCACCACATGAACATTTCTATTTTGATGATTGATGGTCATTATTAACCAGAACAATAGCCAGTTTCATTCACATATGTGCGTTGTTGGTATTAAAAGTATTGTTCTGATGAGAACGTTTACTAGCGAAAAAATCATACCCACATTTGCGACTACAGATTCCCTCGATTACCGAAATTTCAACGGGATACTAGTGGAAAATCACACATTTTACAGTATTAATTTTGTTATAACCTCACACTACCAGGGTCCATCTCGCTAGCTTGTCCACACCCAGCGTTATTGTACCTTACATCGCAAAAGATTAAAATTGGTTGAATTTGAAGCGTAGTAACACACTTAATAAGTCGAAACTTATTCTTTCTTTATTTGCAAAGCCTTAATTACGCCCGAACCGGACTTAACCTATTTTATCCCGTCGTACTCATTCGAGTACAGCACGAAAAATAGACTGGTAGCGACATTTGTTACAATTTATTCCCCCTAGATAAAAGAAGGAATAGATGGGAAACTGAAGGTTAAAAAATTTGCTCAAATAATGTCCGTCGGCTCCATCTATTTTTTGGTTTCATAATTACGTTTGACATAAAAAGGATATATTATTTACAGATTTCTGTAACGTAGTAAAAGAGGAAATTACTTTATCGGCTATGAATTCATTGGAAATTTGGAAGTAAAAGAAGTACCGATAATCCCGTGTAGGATTATTTTCACCCAACATAAGGTAGGCTAGTTGGCAGATCGAGAAAAAAGTAAAGTCGTGGAGCGATTAAATGGTTCCTTGGATACCCCTACGAGCAACGATTTCTCGATAGAAAATAGTGTTTACCTGATTGTTTAAAAATCACTCACACAAAGTCAGTATTTTAAACCACTTTTGATCCGAACTCGTCACTTGAATATCTTTTAATGGCGCAAAACGTACAGGGAAGTAGTTTTATACTTCAACATTCCCCCACCTCAGACTACTTTGAAATAATTTTGATACCAGAACCCTCTGCATTTGGTACCTACGATTAAAATAAAACTTAGGTAACTATAAACAAATATAAACACTTATCGATGAAGAGAAAAAGGAATGGATTGGTAATTTGAGAATAATTTTTGAAAAGTTGCCATGATAAATCGAGATTAATTAAAGTATATCTGGTAGTGTTTTCTCTATCTAGGGAAATATTGGCCATTTTGATGTTCTGTGTGAAAAAGTTGACCTTCAAAAAAGCAAGAACAGCAAACAATCGTAAATCGTACAGAGGCAGGATTTTTATCTGAGTCTTCTGTTGAATTTTTGGAGCAGGCAGAAATGAAACTTCAATACCCCAGTAAGAATTTATTCTAACGAATACTTATGTTAACGTGTTGTGGAAAAAAGAACGAACTGAGCCCCAAAGAAAAACTTAGGGCAAAGCTTTTGACCTGCTGGAGGTTCTTCGAAGACTAAAAGTTTAACTACTTTCTAGAAAGTACCTTTAGAATTTTCCCTTTTTTTTAAGAAACCCTTTCACTGGAAAAAGCCCTCGGAAAGACGTGATTTGTTACGGATTGCCAGATGAGCTCGCATATGGCCCTTCTTGTAACAAAGGTGGACATAAAATTCCTAGAGCATTAGCAACGGACATAAAACAAAACATTCAAAATACAACCAGTGTCGTATCATAATTTCAACAAGTTCAAGTAAGGTCTCTCGCGTTATCAGTATGTTTGACCATATGCTTAGTTTATTCAAATAAACATTTATTTCAGCGATTTTTTAATTGAGGGATTGAATTCCAAAACTCGTTTTATCCACATTTTAAAAATTGGCGGAAAAAATATCGAATATAGTGGTGGTAACAGAGCTTGTTATTCTAAACTTTATTTGGGGCTAAACTCACTTTATTCCATAGATACGGCATGGTAAAGTGCGGCGTTTGTTACAAAAGTAGCCATGTCCATGTGAATATTATTTAGGCAAAACTCGCTGTTTTTAATTACAGTGCAACCTCTTTAATCAGAACACCACATTGCCAGGCCCGATTCGGACTATCGAATGGTTCGGATTGACGAACACAGAATGAAAATGTATATTTTCTAGACATGTATTAATCTGATCTTAACAAGATATACATAACAAGATCCCAAAAATATTCGGACGCGCCTTTATTACAGATTTCACGAGTTCTATTTAAACATATTAGTAATTATTTTATTTTCTCACATCAGAAATCATGTTTTTTTTACCTTTTTTTCTTATACAGTTTTACATATATAGTTTTTTTTCTTATACGTAGATAATATCGTTTTGGATATTCATAATTTTAGTCGTAATTCAAATTGATTATGATAAGGAAACTCAACGTTTGTTAAAACTTTATGAGAAGATGGATGCTGATGAGTACGACGATGAACAAGATGATCCAGAAGTAGATAGACAGAGGAACTAGAAGTGATGATAGTGAGACAGAGCAAGAATTTGAGGAAAACGAAGATGAAATGGAAATTGAATTAGCTCATCGACAGCCCCTTTTTATTGGTAAAGATGGCAGCACTAGATGGCGAAAACATTGCACGTCTCGAAAAATTCAAACACGCAAACAGAACATTATCAAAACCCAGTTTCCATTAGTTAAAGCCATTGCGGAAAATCTAAAATCGTATATGGATATCTGGAACTTCTTTTTTACAGACGCGATGTTGGAAATTATTGTTAAGTGTACAAATAAAAAAATACAAACTTTATCAGCAAATTATACTTACGAAAGAGACGCTAAGCATACAAATATAATTGAAATCAAAGATCTGTTAGGCCTGATTTATTTGGCTGGCGTTGGACATGTAAACAGGCTTAATACTTTGGATTTACGGAAAGTGAACGAGACAGGAATAGAGGCGTTTAAATTGACTATGGGCATCAACAGATTTAAATTTTTACTTGCACAGATAAGATTTGATAACATTGATACTAGAAATAAGCGAACAAAACTTGACAAGTGCGCTCCTATAAGACAGCTCTTTGATACTTTCGTACAACACTGCAAAGATGCTTATAGCCATTCAGAATTTGTCACAATTGACGAAGAGTTAGAAGGATTCAGAGGCAACTGCAGCTTTCGACAACACATTCCTAGTAAGCCGAACAAATACGGTGTTAGAGCCATTAGTAAATGATTATCGTCAATCTTACCCAGTCAAAGAAAATTATGTCGTTTCTTCCTCTTAAGGGGTGTTTATGTTACGAATACCATTCATCTAGGAAAACTAAACATGCATGCAAGAGCAGGAGGTAATAAATTGGTTGGCGAAGTGGTTGTGGGGACAAGATAGGGAAGAAAAGAAGGGGACTGAACTGGTTTGGAAGAGGCAGTTACCTTATAAACTCAGTTGAACACGCATTATATTGATATTCTTTTTTGTTTCACCATTACTTGTACAGGGCAGTTTCTGATCAAAACCCAGTGAGCTTGGAATAAAGGGTTTATACATATATCCATAATTCTTCGAGGCCTTTTATTTCACGAACCGTGTTTCCGGGTAACGACGGATAGTTGTACTTCGGGGCACAACATACGGTATAAAGGTGTTTGCAACCTGTGATGCAAAAACATTTTACGCTAGTGCAAAGGAGGTTTAATTACAATTAAATAATAGTGCCCAAAGTGTTGTAGAGTGCTTGACTGAACATATTACTAACTTAAACCGCAATATAACAACAGATAACTGGTGCACAAGCGTGCCTTTAGCTGAAAGTCTAAAGTCGAGAGGACTGACTATGTAGTGTGCCGGTGTAGAATAATTACGCAAAGGAAAATTACAATACTTTTATTACTTCTCTAAAGTACAAGACCCGGGATTTTTAGGGGAAGCACTGATTAGTCTAAACGTGAAGGAGGAAGAAAGTAGAATGAATTCCCGAAGAGGTCCTCAACTACCCAGCTTAAGGGAAAGCGACCATTTCAAAACAGATCTTTGACCCTTGTCCCATTTGGAACACATTACTTTGGGCAGTTTTAAAGTTAACAAAATGTTTCATTTCGTGTTAAAAATGTTGGAGTCTTCGAAACTTCTGACACCAGGTATTATTTTGTACGTGGTTACCGCCACGGAAATCAGGAGGAAACCAAGAAAATCACTACCGTCTATTTCACCAAGGTCTGTATTTGATGACTAAGTGTTAAATTCTAATTGGAGCACAAATATGGACTTAGGATAAAGTTAGGAGGAAGAAAATGAGGATACCTCGTTGGCACTCTACTCTCACATCAAGACTGACTCTAACCAACCCCCTGGTAAAAACCAGCAGGGTTTTGGATCAGCCCTCTTTTTACTGATTGGCCCATCAGTACCCTGATTTAAATGGTTCCCACGGGTTTGGGGGGTTTAGGTGTCAACGATTTAAAAGTAAACCTAAGAGGTACCTGGATTTTGCATTTCAACACATTGATTCTACGAAATAGAAAAGTTAATCTGAACAACTTAGAACTAAAGAATGAGTTATGACTTGTTGAAAGTGCAAGTATCCACTTATACCTGTTGGTTCTCACGGTGAAACCAGAACATCCCTTAAGTTGACCTGATTTATGCACTTTTGCTTTTAGGCATCGTTTAATTTATGGCCTCATTATAGATGACAGCATGATAAGTTGCGTGGGTATCCAACATAGTGGAAAAATAATCTTTTGTCGGTACATTTTATTACATGAATTTAACCGAGACCAAGCCACTTAAATTGGGCCTAGATTCTATTTTACTAGGGGAAATTCCGAAAATATTTATTGTACGGGACCAAATGTTCTTAGTGTCAACGGGCAATTCAAGTCGGAACATACCATATAACGTAAGGGACATTACACATATTTCAGAATCACTTTATTTTGTCTTATTTGTTCTCTTATAAAATGATATTTAATATCAATATGTTTTGACTGTGTATGAAAAACAGGATTAGTCGCAATTGCTATACAACTGTTATTATCTTCAAAAATAACAGTAGGTCTTGTTATTTTTATCTGCATCATTTAACAATGATTTAAGGTAAGCGGCTTCGCGGACACCTTCAAAAAGTGCCATATACTCCGCTTCGGTAGTTGAAACTGCTACTGAACTTTGTCGTTTAGTGTTCCAACAAAGTGTAGAACTTTCAAATAATTTGAAGATATAACCAGTTGTACTTCTTCGATCTGTGTCGTTATTACCCCAATCGGAATCAACAAAACCAATCAGCAAATTGGTAAAATTAGGATTTGTTTTATAAACTAGTTTAAAACGAAGTGAACCCTTGATGTATCGTAAAACGCGTTTTAAGTATTGTCATAATTCTTTATTGTTTTTATTCTGATATCTACTCAATAAATTAATAATAGATGTGCATGTAAGATTTGAGTTAAAAGGGCGCAAAGGAGAAAAATGAAACGAGACAAGTTTCCGAAGAACTTCTTTACTCTTTTCCACCCAAAAACAGAATAATCCCGATACAACTTGGTATTAACACCCGCGAATGCATCCCCTCCTCGCGAGAGAATTGATAAGGGACATTCCAGTCTTTTTCCCACGGGTACCAAACCCTTAAACATTTTCCTCTCACTTACGTTGAAGGAATCTATAAACAACCCTCTCTTCCCACACTTATCTCGGGGAGAGTTGGAACCAAAGCTTGTACCACTTTCAGATAATGCTAATTAATGGCCTTAACATAAACAAGAGCGCAAAGGAATTCACAACAGCCCCTTGTCGTTTTCTCACACTTATCCTAGGAGGAATTTGGTGCCGAACCCCGTGATATTTTCAAGTAATTGGCTAATAGCCTTAACGTAAACAAAGAATGCTCACATATATGTCACGACTTTTAAAAGTTATCAATGTCCTTCAAGATCCCTTATGTTAAACTACGTGTCACATAAGGATAATTTATAAATCCGAAGAAGTGGTACCTAATAAATTTTGTCTAGTAATGGTTATTATCCAACGGGCTGTTTCACGTGAAGTGTCCGATTTTAAGTCTTACTTACTTTTTTCTAGTTGTGCCGCGCCAAATATGTTGTTTCAAACCCGAGAGTGTGCCGTTTCTTATCTAATATTTTTCGTGGGGTTGTGTAGTACGTAAGTTTTTTTTATGTTAATAATTCTGTAATGGATTTTGCGAAACAATACTCAGGAACACTTTTCACAATATTTATTGCACCGTAGTAATACCAAAAAATGAAGAGTATCGAATACGAATGCCAATTCCAACACTTCTATAATTCTGTTCCAAAGTATTTCTTCCTAGGCCCTTAAATACTAAACTCTAGGCATACCGTTACAAAAGGAAATCTTGGTGGATCCTACCAACCGTCTGTTTAGAACGTGACTTTTGCTCGAATAGCGGAAAAATAGTCTTTTGTCGGTACATTTTAGATTTTGTTTTACTACTAGGGGAAATTCCGAAAATATTTATTGTACGGGACCAAACGTTCTTAGTGGCAACAGACGATTAAGTCTGGTCGTGCCGGGAGTACAAAAACACGAAAAGCGCATAGGCGTAACGTAAGGGACGTCACAGGAGAGTAACTCGCTATTAGAATTGTTTATTTTTAACTTTTTCATATATTTATATAAATTTTAAGTTTATTGTTGGGACCGTTACGGAGCGTGAACCACGCGCTCTCTCGCTCACGAACAACCGCCGCTATGTCTCTCTCTACCGCCGTCTCGACAGCGCGTGGAATCTCCCGCGTTCTCGAACAACGTCTGGAAGAGTCCATGCCTCTTCTAGAAGCACGGCCGAGAGATATAAAAGGTTGTCGTGGCGCGGCACGAGGGGAGTTTTACCTAACATCGTGCATCGAGGCAAACCATAACCAAAGACAGTTCTAGTGTAGTTTAGTGTTACTTAGTGTACAGTCCTAGTGTTATCTGTGTGCTTAATATATATACCGGATACATATACTATACATATATATATATCTCTACCGCTCCCATACCCAACATTTATTTTCTCTCGATTCCGAAAAAAATGTGTCTTGAAATTTTCCCTTTTAACGTGCGCGTTACGAAAAACGCCGTTCGTGTCGTCTTTTGTCTAAAGAACTTTTACGACGTAGAAATTACTCGATTGTCGAGTGAGAGGTAGGACACAGACGGACTAGTTAATTCCCAATTCCCCGCAAAATATTATTGTTGATAAAAGTCTTGAAGTTTAGCAAGTTGTTTTATAGTGTATTGTAAATTGTCGGTTTTGTTTATAATTGAATGCATAAACATGCATTTTTTTAGTTTTCATCTTAAACAATTATATAGCCGTATCAACTTTGGCAATTTACAAAATTCTACGTTAATATAGTGATGTTTTCGTACAATTACTAACCGAATTGATTTATTTGAAATTAGCAGCCTGAAAATAATCTTTGGAAACTTGGTGTTCGATATAAAATTCTACATTTATTCGCTCGACACACAACGTTTTTGTTGTGGATCATTTTTTGAGAACTAATAAGGCGCCTTCGCTCGGAATACGCGATAAGCGATTTTGGACCTTAGCGTGGTCGACCACTTTTGTGGCCGATGGTGCTACTTAAGTGCTAGGGTTAGGATTTATGTATACCTTGTTAAGATCGGATTAATACATGCCTAGAAAATATACATTTTCATTCTGTGTTCGTTAATCCGAACTTTTCGATCAGGCTTGGCAATGTGGTGTTCGGATTAAAGAGGTTGCACCGTATTGTAGATATAAACGAAATACCATACTATCTACGCAGTTTTTTGTAAAACGTTACGAATTAATTCCAACACCTAATATAATTTTCAATTTGAATCACTGTAAATGTTTCCTATCTAAGTGTCACTTAAATGCCAGGTTTTTCATACTTCGGGCTTGAAATCGTCCTCCTCTATCCAGCTCTTTTACCCCACCGTTACGTTATAACCAACTTACGAGACATCGCATGAAATGATAAATACACTCACCGACTTTAAATCCGGGACGACCATAATTTTTATCAAGTTGAATTTATCAAAAATTTTTCCTCCGTTGGCCGATTTAAAAATTTTTTTCTTTTAAATGTAGGTAACGGTAAAACGTGTCAGTTTTAATTAATTTTATTGGATTTTCGAACCGAGAATTTACACGGCGAGATGTGATGACAGGAAGATAAAAAAGTACGTTTTTTACCTCAAGTTTGTAACGCCCTGTAGAGCAATTTCGCAATCTAAATTCTACGGTAATAGTTAATTCGATAACAAAGAAGTTTTATTTTTAAAAGATAAATTTTTTTTATCTTTTAAAAATATGTTTAAATATGTTCAATCGAGACAAACATACCTATACAGCGAAGTCCAGTTACGAACTTTATTATAAACTCTTGCTGCACTCTAACGGTAATAATATGCATCACACGTTGGATCACAAAGTAGCGACCGCACTGTAAGATTTCTGTTTTCTATTATGTGAGGTTATGTGTGTTTACTTGACTTCTTTTGTGCAGTGTCGTCTAACAGCGTTGTTTATCCTATGTTTCCAGAGAATATTTCACCGAAAAGTAAAATTTAGTAACTTGTTGCCGGTATTCATATGTTCAAAAAGTATATTTGCTTTTTTAGGATCTGTTTTACAAGACTACAACTGCGACTACAAGAAATTAGTCAAGGTCAAAGATGAGTGGCCATGCCGATTTATGTAAAGAGGAACAGGTACGTTTTAATCAAAATAAGTTGTCTTGATTAGTTTATTAATTATTGTTTATTTTGTAGACTGAAGAGGTTTTTCATTTTGGTACATCTGATTTTGATCGAGTCGTAACATCCTCAGCATTTGTTGACAAAACATTGTTAGTGAAGGAAATTATAAACAATGAAGAAATGATATTAATTACTGCACCTCGTCGCTTTGGGAAGAGCACCAATATGCACATGCTGAAGACGTTCCTCGAGATACAAGTAGACGAAAGTGGACAGGCCATTGATCCTAAGGCTTCGATCAATTACAACATCTTCAAAGACAACAATTTATTAATTTTTCAACAAGTAGACTTTTTTGAAAAACATTTTGGTAAATATCCAGTAATACATATTGATTTTAAGAGGGTAAGTGGAGATAGTTTTAGTGAAATAGTAGATGAATTTAGAACAGTACTGTATAAGGTATTTCAGCAACATGGTTATTTATTAAAATCTGATAAGTTAAATGAGTCAGACAAAGAGGAATTTAATTTATACTACCATCGAAGCAAAAATAAAATGCTATCAATATCTGAAATTAAATATGGCTTCGAATATTTATCAAAATGTCTTCATGATCATTTTAGTGCACAAGTATTTGTTTTAATTGATGAATATGATGCACCAATAAATAATGCTTTATTTCAGACAGAAATTGATATAAAGAAACTTAATAAATTGCTCTGTTCAATATTCTCCAATACACTAAAAAGTAACAAGTATGTCTGTCGAGCCTTGCTTACTGGAATATCTTATTTTGCTACTGTCGGTTTATCTGGAGCTAACAACATAGAAAAGTTTATGTTTTTAGGTAATCATGTGTTTGTTAAATTTTACGGTTTAACTGTGATAGAAGTAAATAATCTATTAAAAAAATTTTCTATAAATGAACAAGATTGTAATCTAGTTAAATTACACTACAATGGTTATTCTAGCTTGAACCAAATAAAATTATATTCTTTATGGTCAATTCTACATTACTTAAAATATAGGTGTATTAAAAGTTATTGGGGACAATCTGGTGTATTGGAAAAACTAAAGGAGGTTTTGCTGATTCCTATAATCAGATATGCAATTGAGATAATGCTTCAACCAGAAGGAATTTATAAGTGTAGAATTCTAAACAAAATAGAATTAGACGATGTTGTCAAATTAAAAAGAGTTCTTTTAGAATCTACTGATTCACAGCAATTAAGTCTTCGTGATCCTTGTCTATATATTTCGTTTCTTTTACAACAGGGATATATTACATACATAAAAAATGTGGGTGGTGAAGTATATGAGGTAAAAATTCCTAATTTTGAAATTGCAGACGAGTTAAAAGAGCACATAACTAGTTTTTATGATGAGTCACTGAATGAAATTATAAATAGTTGTGTAAATATAATTAATAAATTATCTCCAAATTCAGAAAAAGCAGAGTTTAAAGAACTCGCGAAGTCGTTTCAAAATGTCATCAAAGCATTAGACCATAAATTTGTAAAAAACAACGAAGATACTTTTCATTGTTTGTTGTTCAACATTCTGTGTAGAAGCCGATATTCAATAGGTACAGAATTTAATTTTCATAATGGCAGGCCTGATTTAATTTCATGTTGTGGCAATCTGGGTATTATTTTTGAAATGAAATATGACAAAAATTCTTTTGAAGCGCTACGACCAATTATTGATAAAAAATATTTCGAAGTATTTAAAATGAAGCCATGTTTTGACAAGATTGAACACCATATTTACATAGGAATAAATGTTGGAACAATTCTAGATGTTAACCTAAGTTATCTTTGTAATAGCATAAACTTACATCAGGCTGAACATATTTAATTTCATATTTCATTCATATTTAATGTGTAAAATTATGTGTTTAAATAATATACTAATTATGCATTGTGATATTTTCTTTGTATTTGTTATTATTTAATACAGACAATACAGATACAGTTTTTTTGTATCATGACGTGTTGACCGATTGAGTGAAAATCAAGATTTCAAATCTGGGCATGCGTTCGCGTCAACAAAAGATGCATCATTACACAACAGTAGGACAGTAATTACTTTCAGAAAAAAATTGTTTCATTTACCCCAGGTACAGTGTTAAGTCTAGCATTATTTATGAATATCGTTTGTTAAAGATATTATCCACCCCAATGCTGCGCCCATGCGTATTCGTGAGTGGTGGTACTATCTTACGCAATTGCTAGGTTTTCCCAGCAATTAAGCTAAGTTTCGGAACATTTGTAAGTGGGATTGTTAGTCATCTAGCACCCATCATCCGGAGATGTGCATTGTTTGAGTTGGGAATTCCCCGTTGTAAGCATTGTCGGCCCTAGAAACCGGGTCCAATTAACATGCCGCCCTGTGGAAACGTCCAATAAAGGTTCCATTGGCCGTTCAACTAGTGCTACGCGTTAATGCGCTAGACATCCAAGAGGCCAATAATTGCCGCCATAAACAGGGGTATGCCTATGAGCACCATCCCTCATAAGCAGTATTTAAGATTTGTAGATTTGACGATCATTCTATTCCATCACTATTTTAACTAAGTTCGTCACGTTTACCCCGAACCTCGGTGGTACCTCAACTTCTCTATTCTGTACCTTGCTTCTGTTTCCGACTTGTAATTATTATTTGTATTACTCCGGGAGTGAAACATTCATTTAATGTTTAAGTATTTTTTTTATTTCGTGTATTGTGTTAACTTGATTAGTGCAGTAAACGGTTAGTAAATACTCACGAGTTTCACTGTTGGCGAGTCTCGTAATCACGTAAAAAATAAATTCACGAGGGTGGTTTCCCGCGCCAACCAAGGAACGAACCCCCTAGCCCGTACATACAGTTCTGGTTATATAAGTAGTACACTTTGTATCTAAATTTTTTTCTTTAGTTAAAGTAGTTTTTCTCAAAACTACATAGGGTAAACGGTATAGTTATTAGATAGTTAAGGAACGTTTTTTATTCAATAACTTGCGAAAAATTTATTTTTTACACTATAGATACCATCAAAGTACAAAAGTAACGTAAAGAAATGGGTTTGAAATATTACCATCGAAAACATAAAACAACATAGAAAAAACTTAGGTATCGCTAAACTTTTATGTTTAAAAAGTTAAGTTATTGGACAAATTATAATAGTTAATGGACGAATTAAAATATACAGTTATTGGACATTCAATTCCTAAAGTTTAATTTATCCGGAATCTGTCTCATCACTTTCTTCACGTGCTTTCTTGTAGCATAAATGACACAAATGATTATCATCTGGAATGTGCCCTCTATGCGACACAGGAATACATGAACGATGAAAATTCCTCTGACACATATCGCAGGTCAACCCGTTCCTCTTTATTAGCTTCGAGCATTTGCCACATTTCTGTCTGTTTGCCTTGCTGTTTTGTAGTTTAATTTCCTCCATTTTGTTGTTTTTTTTTCTCTTTGCACTTTCTTTTTTTATTTTCTTTTGCATTTAACTTTTGACATTCTAAAACACGTTTGGATTCAAACATTCACTGAAACTTTTCTTATGTCAAGGCATAAGGCGTTCTGTTAGTTTGTCGTTTATTTTTTCGTTTCGAAAAATTCCACCACATCAGAAAAGGGGAAAGAATTGTATTAGTCTTCGATACTTCCTAGAGTGGGACGTCCGCTTTTGTAGGTGTTACGACTAAATCGGAGATAAGTGCAGGAGTAGAGGCAGAAAATTGTGATTTTTTTGATTGATGATCGAGTAGACGAAAATTGAATTGGAGTTGTTTTGCTTCGTTCGATATTAGACCCTTCTTCTGTAGCCGCCTCGTTAGTTCAGGTTACTTCAACACTTGTATCTTTTATTTATCTGTTCTCAAGAGATTCTGGCGGAAAATTATCAAAATTACTGGATAATACTTTTTGAATATGTTTCCAAATTGAGTATAATTTGTTGAAATTTTCGTCGTCGATTTCCTGAGACGAATTATTACTCAAATTTGGTAATAAGATTTAGGCCTACAACTTTAACAAATTTATTGTAAGTTAAGTCGTCATTCTATCCATTTACTTCTGTTTATTATATACACTTCCTCAAAAAATTAACGCACCACCATCGAAAAGCAACCAAAAATTTTAATTAATTTTTTGTCAAAACTACTTGTCCAATTTGAATGATTTTTTTTTTAATTGACAGGTTGTCTCTCTCAGAACGTTGTTGTATTAACTACATTGGCATAGAAATCTCTTTTTTTATAAATACTGCGTGTATCAATTAAAACGTGTTTCATCCATAAAATTTGTAACACCCTATAAAGTTTCGCAGTTACATTATCAAGTTAGGATTAAAATCACACTTTAGCCTTATATTTTTTTAACATTTTCATTTTTTATTAACTCCATTATCTTTCCTATTACACGAGAAATACGGTTTTGTCATGCACGATCAATGCCGTGTCGTCAGCGTATTGCAATATGTAAGCTGTTTTGGCCAGATAGTTTTTGTCCTGCAAGCTGTGGTTGTATATTTCATGGCAATATACAGGGTGAGTCTGGAGGATCGTGCCAAACTTCATGAGCGTGTTGTATATGAAAAATAAATGTAAAAAAACCCAAATGTTGTTATCCGATTTTCGTTTGTTTACAAGTTATGGCGTAAATAAAATTAAGACATAAAATTTTAAAAATTTCTAAATTTCATAAGAAATTCCATAAATTAACGTTTGGATATCATAGTAAATGTTCAAAAATATTGCCATTAACTTCTAAACATTTTCGGCTTCGTCTATGAAGAGCATTCGTTGCGCTCCTGATTGTTTCATGTCTTTCTTTAATAGCAGCTGCAGCATTTCTAATGCGTTGAATTAGTGCATCTTGAGTGTCCACTTTTACTCTGTACACTTCAGTTTTCAACCAACCCCACAAACAATAGTCTAGTGGTGTGAGGTCTGGAGACCTTGGAGGCCAACTAATAGGGCCACCACGACCAACCCAACGTCCAGGAAACGTTTCGTCTAAATGTTGCTTAACCTGTTGAGCAGAATGTGCGGGAGCTCCGTCCTGCTGATAGTACTATCGGCCACAAAAGTGGTCGACCAATTTCAAATCAAAATCGCTTGCGGTACTGTGGGTCGAATACCTTTTTTTGTCACACTTGACCTAGATTACTTTTTGTTGGATTCCCCTTTTTGTGTATATACATCAATATTTTGCACAAAAACATGTATTGCTGACCCAATTCATTGAGACAATTTTATTTTTGGGTATTTTCTCAGTTCATCGTTCGGCTACAATGCCACCAAATCTAAGCGATTATATTAAAAATAATGTAGTACTATTACATCAACAAGGCCATAATATTTCCGAAATTATTCGTGAGTTGAATATTACGGTACGTAATCACATTGCCTTTTTTCAATTAAGGTAACTTTATCGCTGGCTTAAATTAAAAAAAAAAGGCTAGGCCGGTCTTGGAGTGCCAAGCAAAAAATGCAATTATTATGCCTCAAAAATGTTATACAGGCAAATTAATTGTCAATCAAGCAATACGATTATTGAGCCGCCTAGCTTATTGAGAGAAAAATGCAGAATTACTTCTTTTAAACTAAGACATAAAACATTCTATCTTGTGATACACCGTTGTAAGGGGGTTATTAAGAACTTTAAAAAACCGCCGAAACGTGCACGGTACACCGTATTTCAAAAACTTAAGTTGTTGTCTCATTATCTCAAAAGCTAAGGAACATTTAAAATTTTGAAATTTACTGGTTTGTAAACGTAAGAAAACTACGAAGTTCTTCTATCAAACGTTTTGATGAAAGACCTTTAGTTATCGATTCATTTAGAAAATTAAATTCGAGCTAATTTTAGTTTTTTCACACTCACAACTCAAAAACTAAAAATCATCCGGCAACATTGTTTTCGGTTCTTAGAAGAGTATTAAATTTGGCACATTTCTTCCAATTTAACCGACCCTGTAACTCTTCCCGTTTAAGAGATAGCAATAATAGCACATTGAATTGGAACACCCTGTGTTGGGGAACACCCCAACATATTTATTCCTCCGATTCGTCATCCCAACAAATTAAAAAAAAATAAATGTGTTGAAACCGGAATGCTGGGAAATCTAAACATCAAACGCCGTCCCTTTGAAGTGGTAGATTGGACCAATGCCGCCCCCTAACAATGGGGCAGTAAAAGGCATTTACGTGTATTTCGCGATCTACCACTACGTGCCGATCGACGGTTCCACCAATGTGAGCAGTACAGTTGGATTATTGCACTTCTGATTTATAACCAAAGACATTGAAAATAAAGAGTCAAGAGGCTGCAATAAACCAATCTGTACGCTCTAATTTCGCCCAGAAAAAAGGTTCTCACGAGGCAGAGGGTGGTTCTTGTCTCATGATTGGTCGATACCACTTACGGTGGTATCTTTTCTACCAATTGGTGACGACCACTAAACTTTAGAGAGAGAATTCTCGGAAGAAGAGAAATTCTCCCAACAACTAGAGTTTAGCACTCTCTCCGAGTCGTCGAGTGTGACACAACGCGGCCACACATCTCACCCCCTTTTCTTCCCAACCTTCCAATCTGGTATATCTTAATGAGTAAGCAATATCAATATCAGCCGTAAAACTTAAGTGTACATATTAAATAGTGTTGTAAGGAGTTACAGTGTTTGTGTACTCTTCAGAACCCCTTGAATCCTTCTTCAATAAATGACGGTAGTCCGTCTGGTCCTTCGACGATTAGAAAAATTCCCCCAGCGAAAGTGGATTACTTTCGTGGGTACCAATTAAGGTAGCCACTACTGTTGGGTAGGACCTTAAGTAGTTCCTCGCGTCAACAAGAATATTTCTTCAGGGTAAGACATAACCTCTCCAACGCAGCCTCAAACGCCTTTTTTAGCCTGCAGCTCAAAATTGTCCTCTATTTTGATTAGTTTCTCTTCTACCTCAATCAAACACTCCTCATGTTGTCTTTTTGGATCTCTCATTAGTAGTGAACACATTTCCTCCAACGTTCGGCCTACGTCTGTTTCCCTCTCCAGCATGCTGAGCACCTCCTAAATGGTTATTATGGGAAAACCAGCTTTGAAAGATTAACTTCATACCTGCTTCAAAAACATCATTCTCCCGAGTAGAAGCATTGACCCGGTCGTGAAACTCATCAATCTCAATCTCCAGTTTCCCTAGTTCATTTAGGAATTCTTCATCATCGATTAAAGTGGGCTGATTTTCTACCTCATTGAGAATTTCGTTCAACCTATCAAGTTTGCTTATATGGTTCTTGTAGGCATCTTAGACGAGGTTATAGCAGTCTAGGCAATCTAGATGCAAAAAAATACAAGCCTAAAAGGTTCTAGAAGCATTACAATCTTACCTATGCATCCTTTTTGCCTGTTATACTTATTTTCCTTGCATCTGGCACGTTTGCGACCTTCAACGTTATCCAGACAAGGACACTGTGCAGAAGCATCGCATTGCAGGTCTCTAGATCCAATTTTGTCACATTTGCACTCTTTGCAACCATCGATTGAGAATCCATATTTTCTGACCTCACAATGATCATATCGCAACCTTAAATTTCCCAATTATTTTTCGTCAAATTGTGAGAATAGAGATATGACCGGTCACTCCAAGTCTGCAGTAGCACTGTCCAGTGTAGAAGTCACATGATCGATTGAAAGAACCAATAGGGTCATAGTTGCAGCTTTGGCAGCCTTCACTGCTAAAAATGTTAAAGTAGCCACTACCGCGCTTGTCGCAGTTGGTACCTACCTACGATGTGGTTCTTGCACTGGTAAGCACGGTTTGGTCGCAGATTGGTATGCCGTCCAGATCATTGGTTTCAGGAGAGTAGCACTGGTACTTTTTTCAGTCAGTCTTTTAGGGAGGACTAAAGCATTTTGCGAAGAATCCTAAAAGGAGACAAAATATATAAGAAAGAAGAAGCAAGAGACGCAAACAACAGACGTTAGAACAGAAGCAAGAACTAGGAATTAAAAAAATATATATATATATATATATATATTAGGTGTACAACTTTGCTTCCGCCGTTTTTGAATAGATGTATGTAGCGGTAAGTAATGATCGAAATAAATAACCCCATGTGGGCATGCAGGAGCCTTGGGCACCTGTTAACATAACCCCATAAAAATATTAGTCTATTTGTGTCTTCATCATAAAGTTATTCGCAATTGAAAATGTCAGTGTACGAGCCAAATTCTCGTCATTTGCGGGAGGTTTTACTTTTCTGCTTCAATATGAAGAAATCTGCTGCTGAGGCTCATCGAATGCTCTCAGATACTTATGGGGAAGCCACTATTAGTGAAAGGACATGTCGTGAGTGGTTTCAGCGCTTCAAGAACGGTGATTTTCACGTCGAAGACCAACATAGCGGTGGAAGAAAGAAGGTTTTCCAAGATGCGAACTTGGAAGCATTACTTGACGAAGACTCGTGTCAAAGTCAACAAGAATTGGCACAATCATTGGGAGTGACTCAACAAACAATCTCAAAACGCCTCAAAGACATGGGAATGATTCAGAAGCAAGGATATTGGGTGCCGTACGAGTTGAAACCAAGAGATATTGACAGGCGTCTGTTCGCTTGTGAACAGTTGCTTGCAAGGCAAAGACGGAAGGGATTTCTGCATCGTATTGTGACTGGGGACGAGAAATGGGTTCATTACGATAATTCCAAACGCAAAAAGACTTGGGGATATCCCGGCCATGCTTCCACGTCGACGGCCAAACCATCTATTCATGGTTCCAAAATCATGCTCTGTATTTGGTGGGATCAACTCGGCGTAATATATTATGAGCTGTTACAACCAACTGAAACAATCACAGGTGCTCTTTATCGAACCCAATTAATGCGTTTGAGCCGAGCATTGAAAAAGAAACGGCTGCAATACAACGAGAGACATGATAAAGTGATTTTGCAGCACGATAATGCTCGACCCCATGTTGCGCAAGTGGTCAAGAAATACTTGGAAACATTGAAATGGGAAGTCCTACCCCACCCGCCATATTCTCCTGACCTAGCTCCTTCTGATTATCACTTGTTTCGATCCATGGCACATGGGCTAGCTGACCAACACTTCCGGTCTTATGAAGAAGTAAGAAATTGGATAGAATCGTGGATCGCTTCAAAAGATGTCCAATTTTTTCAACACGGGATTCGTATGCTGCCCGAAAGATGGGAGAAAGTAGTGGCCAGCGATGGACAATACTTTGGATCCTAAAGGTATAATTAGTTTTTTACAATAAAATCGCGAAATTCGGAAAAAAAACGGCGGAAGCAAAGTTGTACACCTAATATATATATATATATATATATATATATATATATATATATGTCGGAGATTTATTAGTCTTTAAGATGTGTAAAAGTAGCATTAGGATAGACAATAAGATGAAGGGCAGGCTGGCAGGGCCATCTGAAGATAAAGCACTGTCGAACGAGGTCACTATTGCCACGGCGCGCTTAAGTGGCCATGTGTGCTAATTATTTGGGTGACACTAAATTATTGGTTCTTTGGTAATAGGGCCTAGCAGGTACTTTTCCCACGGTTCTAAAGGACTGACCAGAACTGGGAAAGTTAAGAGAGGAGGGAAAAAGAACGGGCAGTGAATAGATTGATGGGAAGAAGAGCTGTCGTGGAATAGTGAACTGGTTTGTCTGTCTCTTCTATCTTTTTCCTGTTAAATAAAAATAAAACGATATACAAAATACAAAATGGAGAATACTTCTCAAGTTAATCTGACATATATATATATATACAGGGTGTTCCGTGAAGAATGCGCCAAAAAGGAATCTTATAATCTAGACATTAAAATAATAAGATTTAACCCAATTTGCCTCATGAAAATGTTATTCGTTTAGGATATACAGGGCGTTAAAGTTAATTTTTGTATTTGAATTTCTTTAAGTAAATCGAATAGTTTTGAAGATATCTTGTTCAAATTTTGAATCTATGTTTTTTTTAAGACCGGTAAAATGAATATTTCATGAAATTTGGGTTTCGAAAAAGAGGGCGCTAGTTGCAGCCTATAGGGCGCACATTTATGTCCATATTTTTTTACAAATGCAATAATTGTGATTTTAAGAGGTATTTTTGATAGATCTATCATTTCTAAAGATAAAAGGTATACCTCATTTATTTCGCTAATCCAAGCCATTTTCGAAATATGGCGAATTTAAATTTCCATAACGTGTCTAAGTAAGTGCTCGATATTAAGTAAAAACAAATTATTAATAACAATTATTAATTTATTGAAACAGTATATTTTATTTTAGCAAGTGTGAAAAATGTCCACCATTTACTTGAATGCATTTTCGTACTCCTTTTATTAAGTGTTGTCTTATTCTAAATAAATAACCGTCACTATTTTTAATCGCTGTGGCGGCATCCTGGATGCGTTGAAATAATTGGTCACGCGTATTTATCTCTGTATCATAAACTAAGGATTTCATGTATCCCCATAACGAGAAATCCATTGGGTTGAGGTCGGGACTACGAGCTGGCCAAGGTACATCACTTCCTCGTCCAAACCATCCATTAGGAAATTGTCTATTCAAAAAATTACGAACTACAATGGGGTAATGTGGAGGAGCGCCATCATGCATAAAGATGATATTTTGTCTTAACTTCAGCGGTACGTCTTCAAGTAAATTTCCTAATTCAGTTCTTAAAAACTCTAAATATTGAGTTTTATTTATTATTCAATTGTTAGTTCACGTTGCAGAAAACCCCCAAAAAATCACTTTCAATAAGAATTTTCTATTAATATGTGGTGTGGAATTTTGGACGATTTCATAATTGGACCTGTTCAATTACCTGCAAGGCTTAATGCAGAACAATATTTAGAGTTTTTAAGAACTGAATTAGGAAATTTACTTGAAGACGTACCGCTGAAGTTAAGACAAAATATCATCTTTATGCATGATGGCGCTCGTCCACATTACCCCATTGTAGTTCGTAATTTTTTGAATAGACAATTTCCTAATGGATGGTTTGGACGAGGAAGTGATGTACCTTGGCCAGCTCGTAGTCCCGACCTCAACCCAATGGATTTCTCGTTAAGGGGATACATGAAATCCTTAGTTTATGATACAGAGATAAATACGCGTGACCAATTATTTCAACGCATCCAGGATGCCGCCACAGCGATTAAAAATAGTGACGGTTATTTATTTAGAATAAGACAACACTTAATAAAAGGAGTACGAAAATGCATTCAAGTAAATGGTGGACATTTTGCACACTTGCTAAAATAAAATATACTGTTTCAATAAATTAATAATTGTTATTAATAAATTGTTTTTACTTAATATCGAGCACTTACTTAGACACGTTATGGAAATTTAAATTCGCCATATTTCGAAAATGGCTTGGATTAGCGAAATAAATGAGGTATACCTTTTATCTTTAGAAATTGTAGATCTATCAAAAATACCTCTTAAAATCACAATTATTGCATTTGTAAAAAAATATGGACATAAATGTGCGCCCTATAGGCTGCAACTAGCGCCCTCTTTTTCGAAACCCAAATTTCATGAAATATTCATTTTACCGGTCTTAAAAAAAACATAGATTCAAAATTTGAACAAGATATCTTCAAAACTATTCGATTTACTTAAAGAAATTCAAATACAAAAATTAACTTTAACGCCCTGTATATCCTAAACGAATAACATTTTCATGAGGCAAGTTGGGTTAAATCTTATTATTTTAATGTCTAGATTATAAGATTCCTTTTTGGCGCATTCTTCACGGAACACCCTGTATATATATATAACACAAACAGAAAAGTAGGCTGAATAATAGCATGCCCATTTAGGACTTATCCGATTTTCGTGCGACATACGGGAATTTCCGTAGCAGATTTGCAGGCGAATGTGGATGTTACGGACATTAAGAATAATCATTTTGCCATACCTCTGTGCCGACTGATAAATTCTTAGGGTTACTTAAGGTCCTTAAGGATAGAGAAAACTCTGTAATTTAAGGGCCTACCTCGCCAGGTAAACAGGACTCACATCTCGATCCTCCAGTGTTATAGACACACCTCGAACACTCCTCGGTGGTAGTATTGCAATTCCCAATGGCATTTAAATCAATGTTTTGATTACGTGCACATTGCTGACAAATGGTGGGTACCCCAAACTTCCCAGTTGGATCCCCATAGAACCCAACTGAGCACACGTCGCACTTAAACCCAGAGTACCCTAAAGGGCTCTCTGTGCACGTTGTAGTGTTGTCTCCTATCTGGATGCAGGCGCCACCGTCTGGACATCCGCAAGGCTGACAATCAGTGGAATTTCCTATGGTAATAAAATCACTTACTGATGAATAATGGACATCCTAGATCTACTAACCAGCCAAGCAAAGCGTTGCCATAAAACCCACGTGTGTACAATACGCAATTTGCCCCACTGGTATTGTACTGGCGAATGCACTTTCCAGTTTCAGAATCGCAAATACTTGCATGATTATTACAGTTGCATAGAATGCAGTTCATAAAAGGACCCCCGATGGCTGGAATACGCCTGTGTCCAGACTTACGTGATTTACAGAACTGCCCAACATATCCTAGAAAAAGCTAACTATTTTGAAAACTTTTAACAGTTCTTTGATACCTGCTGAACATGAGCATAGCTCGATCCACAAAGCAGCCTTCCCAGCAACTCCTATGGAAGCAGTTTCTAATTTGAAATCATCCAGAACTCCCACTCCCTTCGGGGCGTAGGTGCCCTTAACTTTGATCGTAGCCAAGTCTGATAAAAGAGAGATAAATGATCTGGAAGTGAGGCGAGACTGGCATCCATAGTCTGGATGCTCGTGCAGTCTGAACTTATAGTTCGGGGTCTAAAATTAATATTCTTCAACATTTCTTTTCTACGCAGTATACTGCAGGTAGGTACCTCAACGGTAGGAACCTTGTTGCCCTGACCAAATATGATGTTTGTTATTGATAAGTTCCCACTTTCTAATATAATATCCGTAGCAGTGGATACCGCACGACCATCCCCTAGTCTTAAAAAAAATCTAGTAGTTGATTGTAGGCTGTACGTTGATCTCCAAGGAATCTAATGAATTGAATATAAGGGAAATCTATGTATTAGTCAATTGAGAATTTACCTATCGGGTGTTATCAAATAAAGAGATTCATCCCCATTAGAATGCATGCCAATGCTTTAACTAATAGCTTCGTATTTGATTTGGTGAGGACGATGCTGCTCATCTTCAGACTTCCACTTTTCCGGACCTCTTGCAAACGTGGAATCGATAAGATATCGGAAATAACCTGAGGAAGAAGTAAAGACGCGCTTTAGTGGATTTTAGAGCAGGCAGGTGGTTCGTCATCACAAGTCATGCATTTTGTTGTGCCGTCATGAATGTGGCGGACAGTGGTAAATTCGTCTAAGCTTCTTCTGTACTTTGTGCGTTTATCGATTTTGTGAAGATAATGGAGTTTTTCTCTTTTCTGATTTCATTTTTTTATGTATAGGTACAGCGTAAATTTTCTGGTAAGTTTTGATTAACCTGGTGCCGATTTGCATTCAGAAGAGTGCCCATAACAAAAACAAGGTGTTACTCCAAATTCGTTATCGCTGTGTAAATTGAAAAATCCAGTTTCCTTATATTGCCTCCCTTCCACGTTTTCCTTATACTGACACACTCCAGTGCCAGAAATGCATCTAGAAGTATTGAATGCAGATCTAGCGGTCCAACATCCACGACTCTTATATGCGGATTTGGAAAAATCATAATGGTTTTCTGCACATCTGCAAAAGGAAACATTGTTCTATTTTCTTAAATTAGTCGATATCTCGTCAATTTAGATTTAATACAATAGAATGTGCTCGTACTAGTTTCCTGTAAATCGAAAGACACGTGGCAAAGCTGTTTCAAGCTGGATAATTATTGACATTAAAGGTCATAACACGTACCTACTAGTCTTATGGGGCGGCCATCTTAGGTAGAGGCAATTGCTAATCGCCAGGTTGCAATTTACTTTGTATTAATGAACTCTTAACGAGCTCAATTATTATGAATCCTCTGAGAGTGAGTTCAGAGTACTTCTTAATATTAATTATGTGAAATGCGTTTTGTAGGATTTTTTTTTTCAATTTGTTAAAGTTAACGCTTGAGCTACTCACCAGTGATTTATTTTTTTATGGAATAAAGTACACCGTCTTGATCTTATTTATAGGGAGTTTCGATATTTTAAAATATCGGATAAGGAAGTAAAGTTGAAAAAAAATCCCACAGATTATAAGGCGATTTCGGCACGCCCATATATGGGCTTACATTTTGAACACGTATGGCGCCAGTCTTAAGATAATAAACCTCGGTATAGGTAACCGTTAATTTACGATCCACGCACCTACCGAAGCTAATTATTGGAGAAAAATCCGAGTGTATTGATTTCACTCTAACTACAACTTATAGGCAATAATTGAATTAAGACGTAACTTCGTTCAATGACACAAAATCCAAATATTGCCTTTTTTTGCTATTGATAGAAGATGCCACATACAGGGTGCCACATACAGGGTTCCATCACATTTTAATTGGCCCTAACCTTTTTGTACTACACTGTATGCCACTTTCTATTAATAGGCTTATGGTACATCTACTTCCATTGAAAAAGAGTACTCTTGGAAAATGTCTATAGAAATAACCGTTTTGGAGATAGACCGGTTTACAATTAACATGACTCGAAGATAAATTTCTGTCTCAAACCCCCCAAGTGACACTTTTTCACTGACTCGAAGAGTCAAGGACCTTTATCAAAACCCCAAATTCTTTTTACAACAATACCAGTATGAATGATCTGAATCCACTATCCAGGAAATCCGAAATCATTATAAAACATATTTCGTCAATTTGAAGGAAACTGCAACTAACCTGAACTAACCTGAACTAACTAAAAAAGGACTTTGAAGATTGCCTAATAAAATAGAAATACGTCTCAATCACACAGTTTATTACATCACTGGTTTTAAGCGAGTAATTCTGGCTTCGAAAGTCTGAAATTCTAGGAAATTAAGCAAAGATTCATCAGAGAATATCTTATTCCATCATAAGTTGATCAAATAACTCATTCACGGAAATGTTCAAAAACTTATTTAAACGTGAGCGTGTGAGTCCTTATTACAAAATATCAGATATGAGATAATATTTTAAACTCTGAGTACGAACTTAAAAGGTTACACTTACCTATTGCACTTCTCCCCAGTCACCCCAATTTTGCATTGACATTTGCCTTCAGAATTACATTTTTGAAATAAAGATCAAAGTTCATCGCAGTTACATGCAGTGCAATAACCATCATCCCTCATGTAATTGTTTGGTCTACATCTCTCGCAATTCTGGTGATTTTGTAGAGCTTTATATCGCACATGCACCTCGTAGAATAATCCTTACAGTTGCATTCTGTAATAAAATAAATGCCTTTATGTCATAATTATCACCTGGAATTTGAGTAATTACAAGCAATCAGGCTTCGCGTGTAAACAAGTGGCTTAGCAGATAATTTATCGAGTCGCTGACTAATAGTAATTAATCAAAAAAAGCATGGTTGTTTAAAGGGAACAACATTTAATAACAGATATTTAACGAAGCCATCGTTTCTAGTTCAAATAAAAGCAAATATCTTGTTCTCCTATGTACGTATGATGGCATAATTTTATTCACCTCTCTTATTCTAATATTGAAATTCCATATGCGATAAAATGGTCTCGTTGGAGTCTGTTTTAACATGTATTATTCAGATGCAAATATCGAGGTAAATGGGCATCTTCTCTTTATCGATTCCTCGGTAAATTGATTCTTAACTGAGGTGTACGGCACATCTCGTACCTGGTTAAGGTGACGTTGAATCCAAAGTTCGAATAAAACTTTATATTTATGTGGATGGTGGTTATCTAAAGCATGGAAGTTTTTTATTTTGCCTCGGATTTGTCACGGTACAACAAGAATAACTCTAATTGAGCTGATTAAATTATCTTTCCATTAGTAATCGATGGAAACTACAAGTGGTCCATGATTAGATACATTATGGGTGGTCTGCAGAGTTAAGATTTTTTTGTATATTTTTACGTCTACTATTTACCAGAAACTATTTCTGAATTACAGTTTGGGAACATAATTCCGGGACCCCGATATTCCGCACAGTTATCCCGAAAATTTGAGGATAATGAAACGTAAACTCCTGAGTTCTCGGAGTTAAAATTTAAACGTTTATTCTGAAATTTTCCGATGAGATTCAGTTTTTGAGTAACCCTCGTGGAAATTACGGGCGTTAAAAAGGTATGGAATTTATCAAGTAGGTATTTGTATTTCTAAAATTGTTATATGTAGGTATACCTACTTTAGAACATTTGTATAACATTTCGTTAATGAAGAGCGTGTCTTGTGAGGGTTTACACTTACATAGGATGTTTCCTAAACATACGGTGTAAGACAGAATTACTTTTTTTCCTTTTATTATACCTTTTAACTTGTGGGAGGTCAATGAGAAGTTTGGAATGCAAGAAGTGAAAATTCTGTCTTTGGCCTGGCTTCTATTCTAAGATTGAATGCTCACTAAAACTCGATCTACAACAGTGGGCCTAAAGTTTCAATCAGTTTACTTCATTCCTATATGGATCCCGTTTTCAGGCTACTCCTTAAATTCCCATGTAGCATCATTGCGCACTAAAAAGAATTACTGCTTAAAATGCCACAATTACGTTTCTACCAAACACTAATAAAAAACCGAAATTAAGAAATCTACATAAGAATTGCATTTCTTGCAAATCGTTTTATCTGCATATCAAAGACCGATGTAATAAATTGGTGAAAATGAAATCGGACGATCCCACAGTAAAGAATCGAAACGCCTTTTCCTGTGAATGCAGTCGGGGAAAAAAAAGCGGTTAAAGAATCTGCTCACAAGATGGAGGAAAGTTCGTTTTAAACCTGTAAAGATTTTTAATTTTGATGGATTTGCCCACAGGGTCAAGGTGAACTGACCAATGAGGACCATTACATACTCAATTGGTCGCCCAACAAGAGAACTTATATGGCTGCAAAGCCACTACCTGGAGTGGGTATATTGGTTTATTTAACAGTGCCCAGACAGCAGAATTTAGGTTGGGATCACTCTTAAATACTCCATCTTCCCTAATAAATGTCATCAAACACTTATCTAGCGTCTCTTCCTGTGTCCACCTCTCTTCCCGCCTGCTCTCATCCCTTTAGTTCCTTTTGGTTATTTTTACTTTTACCCTTATTGTCCCCTTTGCTCTTACCTGGGCACTTTCATTGAAATCAATTTAGCTGCTTTGGAGCTGGTTGAAGATTTTTTCAATGCTCAGCAATGGTTTTTTATTTAGTATCGCGTCAACAATATCGAGGTTCTCTCATATTTCCAAGGCGCCAGTCATTGGAGATGGTTTCCGCTTCTTTTTTTTTATAGAGGTTAAGGAGAATCTGTAAGCAGACATCATGGGCCTCGCACGAGGCGATCTAATTTGCCCACTTTATGTCGGGTTGACATCCCAATCCAGGGAACGCCGACCGACTAAACCCCCTGTCCTCTCTTCTCCGTTGTTCCCCCCCTCGGGGACCACCATTAGGTATTACTTCGAGGAGGAGGTGGTGGTTTTTTCCGTGCGACGCTGCTTCCCAGCTTTTACTTCTTAGAGGTATGGCAGGTGATGGCAGCCACACTTTTAGTTTCTTTTTCTTTGGGAAGTTTGTGTTGGAATTTTCCCAAACTAGCAGTAGATGCTTTAGCAGTAGAAGTTTGAATGGATTTTGAGGAAAATAAGCTATAAATACCAAGCAGTGTTAAATGCATGGTGCTAAAGAGATTTAAAAAAGTTTAGAACTGATGGGAAAAATCATGAATTCCTATATTTCACTCTGAATATAAATGTCAATTACACCCAATGTAATATAACACTCTTATAAATCCACTGAGAGACAGATTTTAAGGAAGATGGACAAAAGACTGTTGTGACAAATATTCTGTGTAGTTATTATAGATAAGGAGGAAAATACTCCCCCAGGAGGAAAATTCTATTTTCTTGGAACAACATAGAAAAAAGGTTTTCTTCCTCATACTTATTACTTTCTTTGATACTTACCTCTAGATTTGCAACATCAACCCTTGGAACATTACATGTAAAGTCTCATTTACATAGAACTTAGTGGCATTGGTATTGAAACGCTAACCATAGTATAAAAGTTTATACTGGTATACTGGTATAAACTTTTACACTATGGTAAGCATTGCAATACCTACGCCACTAATTGTAAGTTTTATGTAAATGAGACTTTACACTTCTTCATTTGAAGAGGTGCTGGTGTCAGAACTATTACTATCAGAACTACTGCTTGGGGGTGTAGGCATGTTACCAATTTCCCTGAAGTAAAATTAAATAATTAGTGTGCATATTTCATACAAAAAGTCAGAAGATTCTTTTTAGATGTACTGTATATAAAATGTAGTTACAATCACGTTGCAACATTTTATTACCTTAAAAAAATGTTTAATTGGTCTAAAACACTATTGTAAAAGGCTTGTGAGGAAAAGGTAAGCGTGAAAATGAGATTTTCTTCTCCATATCCTAATTGTATAGTTCCTCGTCGTACATTCGGGCTAAATCCATTTAGCTGGTCGAAAAATAAAATAGATTTTGTTACGCCTACGGGATCTGAAATCTCCAATCTTCGTTCTCCTTCGGTCGTAATTATGGTTAAAATGGCTTCGGGAATTCTTAGTCCATAGGAGGTTTCTAACATACATCTGTAAGGCATTTTCTGTAGCTTAGTTAGGTGGAATTTTTTCCACTGTTCTACGATGTCGTTCACTGAAAACGAAAAGGTTATTATGTCTTTAAAACGTGTCTGTTATACTAACTTTTTGTCATAATGGTGTGAATAAATATCACGTTAGACCAGCTAATAAAAAGTTAGGTTTGATTGTTGAATGTGAAATGCCAAAATAAGCTGCGCGTATCGTTTACCAGAACTTCATTATTGATCGATGAAGGAAACTGTAATGTAGGGATGTTATTCTTATATAGTATCTATTTATGCTGTAAGATTGCGCGGCCATATCGAAAATATTACAGTGATTATACAGGGTGTTCCAAAATTAATAATAAAATAAAACATAATAAATTAAATAGAATTAAGATAAAAATAACACAAAAATTTAAACAAACACATCTCGAAAAATGCTTCCTTAACGAGCTATGATGCTTTAAAGAGGTAACTCTGATTATGGTTATTTCGAAATATTTCCAAAACGGTGCAAGATAACTTTATGAAATTTGATATGATTTTATACTTTTTAAACCTTAATTGACAGTTGTGGCCGAACGGAAATATTCCGTCAGAGGCGTGTTGCACGGGGGTTGTCGAAATTAAAGAATGTTACATTTTTTTATGTGCTCGATTTTTTAGTTGCTACGTACATTTCCAGAAAAAAAAAGTACTCTTGGTTCGCATTAATGGAACGCTTCGTTTTCGAATAAAATGAATTTGAATGTTGCATTGCATGACAAATACAAATGATTTCTAAATCGATAATCTATTAACCATATCAAAACGATTAAACAAAAAAAAAAAAAAACAAGGAACTGAAAAGACGCATTTTTAAAGTAAGTTTTCAAATAAGTTTCAGTTTTGAAAAAAATTCAAAATAACCATCATCAGTCCGTGCTTTAAAAACCATAGCTCGTTAATGAAACATTTCTCGATATATGTTTATATCAAATTTTGTTGTTATTTTTTGACGTAATTTTCGTTGTTTAAGTAAAAAATTCAATTCTATATTATAGTAGGCCATGGAATTATTTGAATTGAACCCGTATGTCTTTGATATGTTTTGTGTAATCTCTAATATAAATGAATCAACTTAATCTCCTTAAAAATAGCCTTTTCCAAAACTCCACAGACTTGTGTGTTAGTTAGTTAAACTTTTCTGAGTCCTATAAATTGTGTTTTTACATTGGAACAAAAAGCAATATTTATTAAATTATTAATTATGAAAATTATTAATTATTTAATTATTAAATTTATTAAAGAGCATTATATCAAATACATATTTGAATATTTTTTATTATTTTATTAGCATTCTTCCTAGAAACATATACTTTTATAATTATTAGAAAATGGATTTTTATGCAACTGCATATTTTTGGCAGTAATGAATACAAAGGTGAGGATTGTACCAAAATTTGTTTTATCTTATAGGGATCAAAATGCAATACTTTAGATTTTGGATATTTTGCATATTTGCATGCACTTTCATATTTTTGCATATAAGCATGAGATATTTACTTGGAATTTTGTTAATAATGTTTTTTGTTGTTTTTCTTGCGATAGAAGTACTCGACGTTGATGGTGATTTTTATTCTTATAGAGAATATTGAGTGTATCCTATCAAACAATTACTATATTTTTGCAAAATGTCGAAAGTTGATAAAAAGAGTAAGTTGATTCACATGTGGCTAAAAACAACAACTGAGAAATGTGTCGGTTTTGATGGAGAACACGTAAATTGAAATGTATGAAATATACAGGTAAGAGATTTATATGCATGTCACAGTGAAACTACTATGAATAAATGATTAATAATTGATTATTTATATATTATGTTAAAAAGTGGCAGCTAAAGGGAAATCCCAATTACAGCAGCATGTACAAATAAAACGCCACCAAAGATAACGAGAAACGCCTAATCAAAAAGATCATAGTGAAGAGGATAAAAAAAAACTTAATTTGGATTCGTGCCAAGCTATGGTGGCCATAAATTTGCCAAAGCGTTGCCTCCATAATAATGTTTGGAGAGGTTTTTTTGGGAAAATAAATAAAAAAAACAATTCCGAGTGAACCTACTGTTTGAAAAAATTATTTACCAAAACTGTATGAATTAAAAATGCAAAAAATTATAGAAAATATTGATAAAGACCACATATGGATTTCAGTTGACGAGACTACGGACAGTACTGTTATATACATTGCCACTCTGTAGGAAAAATGACAGAAAGAGAACCTGTAGTACCATATTTAATAGGTGTACAAAAAGAAACTGAGCATTTTTTGGCGAAATTAAGCTTCATTAACCCATCTTGTCCCAAGCATCGAAAAATTAAACAAAACGAATTTTTTGTTTGTAAATATTTATTTTGTTACATTTAAGAATACATTACATATGTCAAAAAAACTAGAAAAAAATTATGTACAAAAAAAAATACTGGTGCGTAAACGAACCATTGGGAATATATATGAAATACTGTTTTGGGACACATAAGGATACTACTAATAATTTTAACGAAAATTTATACCATAATGTTACAATCTTACATAAAATAACTAAAATTGAATTATTTTGTACATAAAACTTTATTTCATATAAAAAACAGCATAATATTTCATGGTGCATTAACGCACCACTGGTAACAGACGGTCATCAGTAGACCAATAATGTTGAATATGTGGTAATGAATGGTAACCAGAAAAAAGTAAAATTCCTATAAAATTTAAAAATTCGTTTTTTGATAATAAAAATTCATGGCGGTTATTGTCTTGAGCATATTTTACCGAAAAATTTAAAACCAAGTCAATCACTTCGTCATCAAAAAACATAAAAAATATTTCAAGGGGAGTTTTCCCCGAGAGCTTATTTTTTAGTTTCTCGCGTGATTGAAATTCATCAGATATAGGTGCGTGAGTATATTCAATCTGACCTTTCCTCCATTTGACTGTAGAAGCAAGCCTTTCATTTGCCGAAAGCAAACGTCTCCTTTTGGACTCCCAAAGTTTCATCATCCGATGAATCCCATTGAGCTTCATTGGTCAACAAAGTACAGGACTGATTCGTACACGACTGATTTGTATATTCCGGTAGATGCAATTCGAAAGTTCCAACTATATCAGTTGGTTCCTCAAACTCTTGTAGATTATTTTCATCGTTTATATTTTCCTCATCGGTCAAAGTATCCACGTCGGGTGGAATATAAACAGCGTCAATAAGTTCTGAAAATATTATCTTTTCTTACTTTTAGCTTAAATTCGCAAAAAACTGAATATTACCATATTGCATCTAATATATACAGTATCGGACAAAATTAGAGCAACTTTTAAAATTCTAATCTATTTTTAGATTATTTTCGCCAAAATAAATTCTTTTATTATTATTGTTAAATCTATAGTGGTTTACCCTTTTTTACATGGAATACAAATGTTTAAAAGAATTTTTAATACAAAAAAATAACAATAAATGGAATGCACTAAATTTGTTTGCGACAAAATAAGAGCAACTCGTTTTAGATTTTGTTCATTTTTCATTATTGTTCGATTTATCTTCGGAGTAATAGTTGCAAATATGCCTCGAGGTGTTCATTATTCCGTTGACCTTAAACAAAAAATTATTACAGCCTATCAAAGTGGTAAATCACAAAAAGTAATATCTGAAGTGTTTGGCATCAGAAAAGATGTGGTTTCAAAAACCATCAAACAATATAACCAGCGAGGAACGATAACAAACTTGAAACGTGGTGGTCGGAAAAGAAAAACTTCAAAAAAATTAGATCGCCGCCTTATAAGGCTAAGTAAAAATAATCCTAAAATGTCCGCTCGCCAGCTAATATCAGAAGTAGGGGAGGAAAACCTGTCATTTCGGACAGTACAACGTCGGTTAGTGGAAGGGGGTTTAAAAGGAAGAAGACCAGCCAAAAAACCCAAACTTTCAAAAAAAAATAGAGATGATAGGATGTTATTTGCAACATATCATAAAGATTGGACACCGCAACAATGGAAAAGAGTTCTGTTTTCAGATGAATCGAAGTTTTGCTTATATGGAAGTGATGGAGCTCAATGGGTACGTCGTCCAGATGGACAGAGGCTCAACACAAAATACGTAAACACTACAATTAAACATGGAGGGGGGAACATTATGGTTTGGGGTTGCTTCTCCGCTATTGGGACTGGTCCAATTTATAAAATTACGGGCAAAATGGATAGATTCGTCTACCAAAACATTTTGGAAAATATTATGTTGCCTTATGCCGAATGGGAACTACCATTAAAATTTATTTTCCAACACGACAACGATCCGAAACACACGGCGAAAATCATTAAGGCTTGGTTTGCGCAAAATAAAATAGAAACAATGAAGTGGCCAGCCCAGTCACCAGACCTTAATCCTATTGAGAACCTGTGGGAGATTGTAGACAACAAAATTCGAGAAAAAAATACATCGAATCAAGATTTATTATTTCAAGAAATTGAAAAAGCTTGGAAGTCTATTGATCCACATATAATAACCAATCTTATTTCTTCTATGCCCAGAAGATGTGAAGAAGTCATTCAGAATAAAGGGTACTGGACTAAATATTAATTTAAAGCCGTTTTGTGATAATTTAAAAGCGTATTATTGTAAATAATTATTCAGTTGCTTTAATTTTGTCGTGGTTTAATTTAAAGAATATATGTTTATTTTGATTTTTTCCTTAAGGATTGTTATTAACTTTTGATTTATATGTATCAGTTCTAAAATATCTTTCATATTACATTTATAATTAAAAATCTGATTTTCAGAAAACATATTTTTAATTAAGACCAATTTTACAGAGTTGCTCTAATTTTGTCCGATACTGTACATATAAAAATATGTAAATACAAGTAATACTTACGACTTTCATCATTATTCTGCAAATCCGTCACGATCTCCTCCAAGGCTGCTTCTAATTCTTTTTGAGTAAAATACTTCGAAAACGACATATGGATTTTTTTGATTGTAATTAAATATCAAATGAACGGACTACAGCTTATATGGCGCTGAACCGATGCAAAAAAAACACTGGATGAATACACGGTCACTCAACAAAACTACACTGTATAGTTACTGAAATTCTAATAGGCACCTGGGTTATAGAGAGATGTGAGTTTTGTTCGCTTAGAGAGACTCAAACCAACTAATTCGTTTTTTCTTCATCGTGAGATCATAGCCACAAAAAAGAGTATTGAGTCAATAAAAATCCAAATGATTTTCTCATGAGGATCAGTTTTCAAACCTATAAATTGATTGGAAATTTATGCCTATATCAACATTATCGGTAATTACCTTATTTAGTCTAAGCAATAATTTGGGTAGATTTTGTGAGTAATGACATTATTTAGTCTGAGCAATAAATTGGGCAGATAGATGGGTTTATTTATTCTAGAATAGTGTTGGGTATTTTCCCAACACAAGAAACAAATGAATACTAAACAATACACTAATCGGCGACTATTCACTCTGAATGCACACACTTTTCGAAAATTGCAATAACTTGATTTTATTTCATAGATAAAACCAGTGGTGCGTTTAGGCACCGGTATTATTTACACAAAATAAGTGATAATTTATATGACAATTCAAATGCACTTTTTCTACTATGTAATCTACATATTATAGACTTATCAAAAATGATTATACTTTGCAAAAATAAATTACCTTACTATATTTGAATCACTTCAACATTTGACACAAAATTATGCAGCGTTTTCCATGACTTTAAGATGTCATAATTTTTTTGTTTTAAAACAAAAATCAACAGTATGTACGATATTAAGTTCTATAATCTAATAGTAATAAAATTTCTAAATAGATATGAAAGAATATATATTGGATTTAGCAAAAAAAAATCATAAAATGTGTGGTTCGATAATGCACCACTGGGACAAAATGGGTTAAAAACGTAGTTATTGAAAATATTAGTAATCAAAATAATTTCCATAACTGTCTATGGTCTTTTGCCATTTACTGGGTAGACGATGGATGCCCTCGTGATAAAAGCTTAGTGGTTTCGTCGAAAAATAGTTATCAAGCCATTTTCGAATATCTTCAACATTCAAGAATCGTTGGTCAGCTAAATGAGACTGCATGGATCTGAACAAGTGGAAGTCGGAAGGAGCCAAGTCTGGACAATACGCCGCATGCTGGAGCATTTCCCAGCCTAACGAGAAGATGAGTTCCTGGGTCGGTTTAGCTGTATGCGGACGAGCATTATCATGCGGCAATATCACTTTCCGACTTCCTTGGCCCGTAAATGGTCTTTTTTCCTCCAGAGCATCGCTTAATTTGATCATTTGGGCCTGATAACGGTCAGCTGTAACAGTTTGACCGGGTTCCAGAAGCTCATAGTAAATGACTCCTTTACAATCCCACCAGACACACAGTAAGATTTTCTTGGCATGAATGTTCGGTTTTGCAACTGATGTGGATGGCTGGCCTGGGTCAACCCATGTTTTTCTGCGCTTAGGATTGTCATACAAAATCCACACTTTTCATCTCCCGTAATAATATTATGCAGAAAATTCTTCCTTTTATACCGAGAAAGCAAGTTCATGCAGATGTCAACTCTTCGATTTTTATTGTCTTCGGTTAGCTCATGAGGAACCCACTTTCCTGCTTTTTGAATTTTTCCCATTCCATGCAATCGAACTGAAAACTGCTTGTTGAGTTACTCCTAACTGCTCTGCAAGTTGTTTTTCAGTTTGGCATGGATTTTCATCCAGTAAAGTTTGCAGTCCTTCGTCTTGAAACTTTTTTTCGACACCCGCACGTGGATCGTCCTCAAGACAAAAATTTTCCTCATGAAACTTCTTAAACCATCTCCTAATAGTTGATGCACCAACAGAATTATCTCCCCAAGCCGAATTAACTATTTCTGTTGTTTCAGCAGCATTTTTGTTCAGTTTAAAACAGAACAACATTGATATTCTCAAACATTGCTTGGAAATATCCATGTCTCCATTTACGTTTTGTGCACTGAACTACAGCTCCTAAACAACTGAAACTTTTATCATATAAAAAGTCATAAATTAACAATACCTGCTTACAATTGCAGGCGAATTGAACGTGTCTAAGTATGTTTTTTTATTGCATATAACTTCATTGCTCGGTTTCTTTTTGTACACCTATTAGTTGCATGCAAACAACTACAACAGACAAACTTTGCTTCTATTGCTTGCTTTGTAAATGATTCTTTATCATCTTTATGGTCAGATAAACATGGTAAGAAAGTGTTATTATTAATATCAGATGCTGCAGCATATACAGCCTGTCCGGTTTTCGATGGACAGCGGCTGTATTTCGGTAAGTGGAGCAAGTACTAAGTTCCGACAAAAATTTTTATTACTGAAGTGACTCTAAGAAATCTCTAGAAAATATTTTTAGGGGGTCTAGTAGGGCCGGTAGTTCCTTAAAATTGACAAATCTATGCAAAGTTACTGATTAAGTAACATACGTAGTATACAGGGTGTTTCGGAATAATGGTCAATTGTTTTAACAATGTATTCTACCAGCTATTTTAGGGGGGGATTTTCCTATGAAATTTTTCAATTTGGGACCTTCCTGTTGAGATATAACGTTAACAAAACACTGACTATACGGGGTGTCCTGAAATTAGGTGTAAATACTTTACAGGCGTAGTAAACTTGTCAAAATAAGACCAATGAACAAAATAGTGATAAATCAAAAATGTACAGTAACGGAACTAGAGTCCTTCGAAGACACTCCTTGATAAATTTATTATTTAGAATACTTGTAGAACCGTTAAAGATAATTAAACGGAAGTTGGTATACCTACATAAAATTTTATACTAAATTTGATGGTGATATTCATTTGTTACCAAATACGTCAGTAGTGTGCGTTTTGGGTGGGACGCAGGGTATTTTGAGATCTAACTTTTTGTGTGCCATCAATCAGCAAGTTTAACTTTAAATAATAGTTATTTGAACTATTTTACGCATAAAAGGTCCTCTTATTACAAGTCGCTATCTCTCACCGTTTTTGAGAAAATTGCAGTTTTGTACTTGTTTGATCTGAGCTTTCGCGAATTAAACTGAGTTTCCAAATGTTCAATTATTGTAGTGGGCTCCTGTTATATTATTTCGAAAAGTCTATTTTCCTTTGCTGCATTCAATTTAAGTTAAATTATTATTCTGTTTGTGTGAAAATGGAGCAGTATTCGTATAGAGAAGTTGCCGACATAGTTTTTATTTATGGTTTTACAAATGGAAGCGCTACTGCTGCACGGTGGGAATACGAGCAAAGATTTCCGTATAGAAGAATACCAGATAGTCGATTATTTGCAACTGCTTTTAGGAGATTAAAAGAACATGGAAGTTTTGAAAGGGTTAGAGGCCAGGGACGAGCACAAAACGATAATTTTGACGGAGTCGAGGAGGTTATGGAACTGCCAGGAATTATGATTCGAAATTTAGAGAGGAAGACGAATGTCCCGGGTTCAAGGGTGTTAGAATCAATTTTCAATAATTTTACAGCAGGGAATAAGACCAAAAATTCTTTAGATTGGAAGAACTCTTCAAATGTAAGGGTTACATGCATTTCACTATCAACGAGGCCATGGACTGCTAGAGAGGGATTTTGTTCCAAGGGTAATATTTTCAAGCTGGATCGTAAACAATGTAAACGTGGTACCTTTAATACTTTTCTCCGATGAATCCACATTCACAAGAAATGGAATTTTCAATTTTCATAACAATAATTTATGGGCAGACGAAAACCCCAAGGCTGTTCGAACGACTGGATTTCAACATAGATTTTCAGTTAATTTATGGGCAGAAATAATTAATAAAAACTTGGTAGGGCCCGTGGAAATAATTAATGAATGCACAGGGATATCTAATTTTTCTACGAAAAGTACTTCCGGAATTACTGGAGGACATCCTATTAAATGTAAGAGGCTTAATGTGGTTCCAGTGAGACGGAGCTTCAGCTCATAACGGGAGAATAATTACAAATTATTTAAACAACCGATTTCTTGGACGATGAATAGGTCGGTTTGGGCCAACTCATTGGCCTGCGCATTTGCAAGATTTGAATCCCCTGGATTTCTTTTTTTGGGGCCGGCTTACTGAATTAATTTAATCCGCCGAGGTTAAGACGAGAGAAGAACTTGTCAATAGAATATTTGCCGCTTCTGTTGAAATTCGGCAGAATTGGCAACATATGCAAAGAGCTTCGCAAGCTATTATAAGAGAACGCTTGAGCATAAAAGAAAACAGAACTGTTTTTGGGCAATTCTTAGACGAATGATAACAATAATTAGGTATTTATTTACGATGACTGTGGTAATAATAAATAAAATAGGTTAATAATTGCGGGAAAATTGTGCTTTTAGCATAATTTTATAAGTGTAAAATATTATTAAAATATGTATTTTGGTTGGAAAATAATACAAATAATAATAATAAATTAATGACAGTTATGTTAATAAGTCGTAAAATCTGCAAGTATAATTATTCGTGAAAGCTTAGATCAAACAAGTACAAAACTGCAATTTTCTCAAAAACGGTGAGAGATAGTAACTTGTAATAAGAGGACCTTTTATGCGTAAAATAGTTCAAATAACTATTATTTAAAATAAAACTTACCGATAGATGGCGCACAAAAAAGTTAGATCTCAAAATACCCTGCGTCCCACCCAAAACGCACGCTACTGACATATTTGGTAACAAATGAATATCACCATCAAATTTAGTATACAATTTTATGTAAGTATGCCAACTTCCGTTTAATTATCTTTAACGGTTCTACAAGTATTCTAAATAATAAATTTATCAAGGAGTGCCTTCGAAGGGCTCTAGTTCCGTCACTGTATATTTTTGATCTATTACTATTTTGTTCATTGGTCTTATTTTGACAAGTTTACCACGCCTGTAAATTATTGACACCTGATTTCGGGACACCCTGTATAATCTTGTAACGTAAGTGTAACAGTAATATAACAAATTACCTAAATTTCCTCTTTTAGAGTATTTTTTATTATGTCGCGACAAAAACTTACATTTGGGATTACAATTAGGTAACATATCGCTCCTTCTGAGGTCCTCGTTGGAGTAGTGATAGTTTTATTAAAATCTACAACAAGAATAATTTTGTTTTTAAAATCAGAGATATTAACAGGCTGCCGAGTGTTTTTGAATGGAACAGGTGTACAAAGAAGAACTGTATTACCAACCAATTTACAAAAAGATGGAGGATCAGGGAAACTATTGTACAGGGTGTTTCAGAATAGTATGTCATAAATTTAAGGAGTGATTCTATGAGTGATTTTGAGAAAAAAAGTTTATATGAACCTAGGTCCATTCTCGCTCTCTGCCTGAAATACAGGGTGATAAAGTTTGCTATATATATATTTTTTAGTAATTCCGGACCTGCATTAGACATTTAAGTATATCAAACTTGGTGGGCGTAAGTTAGGTGTAGAAACACGTCTTATAAGAGAAAAACGAATTTTTAAATTTAAAAAGTGGCGCCCCCAAAACCATGACCCTGATTATTTTTTGTGAAAAATATGTTACCCCTGTTTTTTCAAAAAATAAAAATCGTTTTCTCAATTTTAGTTCTTTTTGTTAAAGAAATGATCTCTTGATTGAATTTTTTTCGTAACATCAAGCGTTTTCATGCAAAAAAATTGAACAAGAATGTCTGTAATTTCTTATTTTATTAAAAACCGAATTTTAAAATTATTATAAAATGTTTAAATTAATTTTTCTCTTAAAAGTTCGTCTACACCTTAATTATGTCCACCAAGTTTGATAAAAATATTTAATACAAGTCTGGACATATTAAAAAAAACAAAAAAATATAGCAAACTTTAACACCCTGTATTTTTCCTATAAACTTTTTTTCTCAAAATCACTTACAGAATCACCCCTTAAGTTTATGACATACTATTCTGAAACACCCTGTACTAGGTAGGTAAGAATTAATGCTTCTGTCAGTGCCGTGCCAGGTGTCATCGCTGGTCATTCTAATCTCGTAATATTGTGATTTTCCAATTATATTATATCTAACAATACTATTAGGGATATAATAAATTTATGTTTGTAATTAACGTAGGGATGCAAGACTTTTCAAAGGGAATGTTCTTTTCAACATTTCTTGGACCATGAATTATGTTTCTCAATTTTGTGTAATGGATTTTTATACTTAAAACTATTTTATTACACAAAACTAATACACAGGTCAAACCGGCAGCACAACTGCTTACAAGAAAATTGTGATACGAAATGATGATATATATTTTTTTTTGGGGAGGGGAGGGGATAAAAAATCTTGTTGGTAAGACGATACTGGCGACCGTGCTACCAGCCCGTGTGGGGTTTCACCCACTAAAAAAAACCGTTTTTGCGGAGAATTTTGTTTGAGGCAAGTGCTCTCAATCCTCTATCTGACTTTTGGGTCGTTTTTGGTTTCTTTTGGGACCTCAGGTGTCAGAGTCAAGCGGGACTATCGCTTTCTTGCTCTGCGCCGTTTCGATTTGGAATGATCTTCTGGGAAGTTCGCCTCCTGCTGTTTGGTGGTGCTCCCGAGGGCCTGATTTGGGACCCCCGCCGATTTGGGGACTTTAGCCCGTTTGCTGTCCTCTTGTGTTCTGCTTCTTAATCGGCTCCTTTTATCTATGGTTGTCGGACTTGAATGATGACATTTGAAAACCAACAGCCATTTGATTTTCTCGCCTCAACATTGCCGGAGTGACTTTTCTTGTTCTGGCTTTTCGTGAATTTATCAACTGTTAGTTAATTTACCTGCAGCTGGTATCTTGGCCTTTTATGCGGGAAGACATCCTCCGGATTATAATCCGTTGCCTTCTTGATCAGCTTGTTTGGATGTTACTCTGTCGCTTGAAACATCTTTATTGCATGATTTTTAATGACACTTGTCGCATTAAGAGTCGTTCTCAGAGCAATGTTTTCCACTGCCTGAAGATTCTTTAGGTGCGTCCTTGCTGCATAGCTCGCTAACATACGCCGTTGACGCGTATGTTAGCTGCGGCTGTATGACTGTTTTTATAAGCGTGGTCTTGCTTTTAGCGGCAATTTAGACTTTTTCCCTATTAAGGGATAGAGTATTGCTCTTGTTATTTTGGCCCTGTTTCTGGTCCTGGATATTTGCTCTTTCCACGTAAGTTTCTCGTCCATAGCAACTCCTAGGTACGTGACCTGTTTGGACCATGATGATATTTTATGGCTAAGGGCAACTTTTATATCGTCCGTTCTCCTTGGTCCCCACGGTTTATGACTGCGAGAGTTCTTGCACCAAATAAAGGCCTTGATCCGACAATGAGCGGCATGGCTACCAAACGTAGTAGACCCTTGGGAATTCCCAGGGTCTTATGATATTAAGCGTCCTTGTACCAGTGAGTGATTCAACAAAAAGGAGGTATGGCGGCCAGATGACCGTCTAGAAACAGGTATGTCTCCAGAAAGAGATTTGTGGTTACATAACTCATGATCATGCGGAGCGAAATTATTCGCCCACTTGGCTCGTCCAACAAAATATTTGGTATTTCCTCATTTCTTTTTTGTAAAGCCCCTCCAGATAAATTGAACAAAGTATTTGTGATATCTGAGTACTATTCACATTTACAGAAGACGAGTTAATTTTAAACTATTCTGAAGTTTCTCCTCATTTAAGAGCATCAATTATAAAATTAAATAATAAAGGAAAATCGCAACGTAAAATCGCTAAAATTGTTGGTAGAAGCGGATCAACAATCCAATCTATTACAAAAAAAAATTAAAAACATTGAAAATAATTGTAACATTGTCAGGAAGAGGAAGAAAATGTGCCTGGACCGAACGTACGAAGCGAGAAATGTTTAAAAAAGTGGCAGTAAATCAAAGTGTTACGGCCACCAATTTGACAAAAAGCAAAGCGTTGAACATCATTATGGACTAGTTGTACAGGGTGTCTAGTTTTCGACACTTTTGCAGGGGATCTCCGTTATTATTGCAGTTCGGGGTTGGGTTTTCACAAACTGTGTCACTTTTTTGTAAAACAAACGATGCCGCAAACAGATTTATCATCTTCTCTTGGTTTTTGAAATACAGGGCGAAATTGAGAATTGTGCATTTTCAGACACCTATTGTAATTCAGTAATCTTATAAGTTATCTACTAAGTAAAAACGGAACCTTACATATCTTTTTATGTGGAATCCAGTGACTTACTCTGTTTGGGTTAAGGGGTGCGTTCCTTGGTTGGCGCGAGAGACCACCCTCGTGATTATATTTTACGTGGTTTTTACGGAACTCGCGAACAGTGAAAACTCGTTAATACTTCATTAAATCATTTACTGCACTGATTAAGCTAATACAATACGCTAATTAAAGCACTTAACACTATCTTAACGAATTCTTAGGGGTAGATCTATAAAGTCGGAACGAACAAGCTTGTGAGCATGGCAAAATCCAAAAAGGGAAGAAAAAGATTCTAATTTCTTTAAAGCTTAAATACAAAAGCTAAGACTAGACGCCCATACGTCCATATGCCCATAGTAGTTATACAAGGAGAGCATGACATCACGTTATTTCTTTGTCGTTCCGTTAATGCGAGAGCTCCATATGCATTGCGAAAACTCCCCGGAGTGACAGGAATGACATTTGTCAAGAGTGAGGTGTATGGAGTAACAAGAGTGACATCTGACAGGGGTGACGGGAGTGATAGGAGTGTGTGTTTTTTCCGAGTACAGGTCCGTTGTTAGGGATTTATGTACCGTGGTGCTGGTGCACTCAAGAGTGACAGGAATGACATTTGTCAAGAGTGAGGTGTATGGAGTAACATGAGTGGCATTTGACAGGGGTGACGGGAGTGACAGGAGTGTGTGTTTTTTCCGAGTACAGGTCCGTCGTTAGGGATTTATGTACCGTGGTACTGGTGCACTCAAGAGTGACAGGAATGACATTTGTCAAGAGTGTGGCGGAGCCAGTAGCGCGTGCAGTGTCACCAGTCTACAATGACAGTGACAGTGCACTGCGAGCCAGAACATCTTGGTTCTGTAGAGAACTAAACAACGGCGGGAAAACTGTTTCCATAACGGTTTCCGGGAATACATTCTGGATAGTTCCATCAAAACCATATAAAACCGTTGGCCACACCACCAACGGTCTCTTTTCTCTTTCGGGCCTCGCACCCTCCACATGTACTCCAACTGGTAACAATCAGACTCTGTACATAGTAGAATTAAGTTTATTCTAAGTTTAGTAATAAAACACAAAGTTCCTGTTTACGAGTTCTGTGTGGCAATCCTATTTCTGACACCTGAAGGAAAACGCCTAGTGTTTTCCACACCTCGACAACGGGACAAGAGTGAGGTGTATGGAGTAACATGAGTGGCATTTGACAGGGGTGACGGGAGTGTGTGTTTTTCCGAGCACAGGTCCGTCGTTAGGGGATTTATGTACCGTGGTGGTGGTGCACAGGGGCGTCGGACTGGGGGTAAGTAAAACAAAAATGTTGTCCTAGTTTTCTATATTTATTTTTTTAATATTAAGTTAACGAACAATTGGATATTTTTTGTTTACAAGACTAATTGCTACTACTACTGATGCTAAAGTGTCCGTAAGGTAGGGTATCAAAGCTGTTTGGTAAAATTTGTCGTTTATCATCATAAGGGTTTAATGCAATCTTGTTTTGTTCAACGCTATAAACTTCATGATTGTAGGAACGAATAAACCGTTGGGTTACCGATGTGATGTCGTAATTTTTTAAGCACTCTATATAGTCTGTAAACGTTAATTTGTTACGTACAATAGAATATTTCACCCCCTTCGCTTTTTTTGTGGTAATGTCTTCGTTGTGAAGCTTAAAACTGTACATTTTCGATCTAAGTCCTACAAAATGAGAAATTATTCGCCCATTTGCTTCATCCTTCATTAGCCCCAAGACTTTTTTATTTACCAGGGGGATATCGTATTGATTATTAATAGGATAATCGGAGGTATCAAATTTTGTTAGATCTTTTTTTTATGACTTCCTCGTAGACGTCATTACAACGGAGTTCGTAAATAAAACTATCGGTGTCCATGTACATGAGCTTGCAACGATCAACCCCCATTATGGATTGCATATACTCATAATGAAAGTCGTACATGTATATTTTAGACAAGTCTAAAATTGTCATGCCTATGTAGAGCGGTTTATTGAAGCAGATGACAGATTTTTTCAATTCAATAATAATAATGTTTTCATCTAGAATTAATCTGCTATGAAACCTAGGATTTGAAATTAAATTTTTTGCACCATAACGCCCTTCCGAAGATTTAACAATTTTAACTACCCGATGTTTCCGAATATTTTCCATCGTTTTCCCAAACACCGCGTTATTAAAGAGTTTGAATAGATTTTTCTCAAAAGTCGATTTGGCTTGTGTTCGAAGCCCATTATTTAATTCAATATAGGATTTTAACCATGGCGATTGGTTAAACTTTAAAATTTTGTGAATCTTTGTCAGTACTAATCCATGATTTAACATTTGCTTCAAATTCCTATAGTGAACAATATATTGTTTTTTAGGAAACAGAGTGGTCATTAATTTTGACAATTTGGAATGTGGTGGTTTAAGATGTTCGGGTGCAAAAGGAAAGTCCTTATGCTTATCATGTATACTTTTCGGGTACTCTAAATCTACCTCTAAAATGTACCCTATGGGTGAGTCGTCAGAAATAGTTGGCACATCAAAATTGACATCTTCCGTCCATTCGAAGCCTCCGTATGGTAACGGTTCGCACATTGCTTTGCCGTACAAATTGTTCACATCCAAGTAAAGAAGGTATTTAGAGGGTTTTAGAGGATCATAGTCATTAGACATGTACTTGTTATTTGCTTCCGAATATCGACTGCTACATACAGAAACACCACCGCGAATACCCTTTTCAATAAACATTATTTGATCGATATCGTGCAATAGTTCCAACTTGCATTTAGTGTACTTCAACATACAGTCCCAAGTATATCCAGGCATGGTAAAATACCAACAAGGATCAAGATTGTACGTTGAAATACAATTTAATCTGAAATGTTCGAAAACATCGGCTAAAAGTAGGACATCAGTTTTCAAATACAAATCTGAATATTCTCCTAATGTCTGAATATTAAAAGAATCCCACACCTTCAATGCATGCTTATATTTGTCGTCAGCGATGTGAGAATCTTCTAGTTTATTATAGAAATGTTCTTTGGATGGCAAAGTCTTTTCATCAAGTTTATCAATACTATCGATGTAATCGTAACAAAATACACCTTTACACGTTAAGAGTTTAAATTTTTCTTCCGCCACGTCTAAAAATTGACTTTTTAAGAATTTTAAATTTTCCGTGTGCATTGATTTTACGAGTTCATCAAGAGAAGCACCCAAAAATCTATACGAATCGATATAGCGAAATTTAATGTTATTTTCCTGCGTCACATGATGGGTAAATGAAATATATTTTTCTTTGTTAATAGGTAGTACAGACAAACAGCCATTTTTGCATAGAAGTTTGATTAAAAAATGGGAATCATACCCAGAAAAGTTCTGAAAGACTATCGGAACCACAAATTGTTTACGAAAATTTAAATTGCACAACGAATGAGCAAATCCTCTGAAAATGCCTGTGAAATGATCGTGATCTCGAACAACTTCATCTTTAGGGAAAAACGGTTTTTCGCAAATGTGGCAAATTTTGCTCATTGTTAAGTCGAGTTGGACGTTCATGGGAATGTTCTTTTTCGTTTCGTTATAAATAATTTTTGATAATTCAATCATTTCATTAACAAACCATTTTACGCAGTTTGCGCCTCGAAACATTTTGAATTGGGATAAAGATTCATCGTATGTACATTTGACGAAATATCCTGCACTAAAAGGAACGTGTTTTTGATATTTACCCAAATCATTATCATTTGAAACATTTTCCAATTGGCTTTCGAAGTCTGCATAAATAACAAATGGAGCTGTTTGTTTATAAGCATAATTTTTAAACTCTATAAAGTCATATTTGGGAAACAAAATTTGATAGTCATTCAACTCGGCGCACAATACTTCATGTGCTGATAAATTATCTTGGTTGGAAAAATAATTTAAACACCTATCACAAATAAATTTACGTCCGTTATGTTTGTTTAACTGTTGGGATACTAATCGTAATAAATCTTTAATCCAACAATAGTGATAAGTGATATTAACATTTTCTTCTTCTTCTGCACCTGTGGGAATCGGATCATAGCCATTTAGTTTAGGATAATATTTGTTATGAACTAAAAGCAAACTAATATGTTGGTTTAATTTTTGACGTGTCAATCTAACTGGAACCATTGTATAGAATGGCTTTTTCTTTTCTAGAACCGTTGACATTTCTAAGCCGTAAACATTTACTGATATATTGTTTAATTTTTTAAATTTATATATTTTGTTTAAAGGCATAGGTATTTCTAAATTTACAATGTTTAAAACAGTTCTGTAATGTGGGTATGAACTAATACGATTGTTGTTATTTTTACCGTTTACAGGATAGAGAGCACTCACAATTGACCAATAGAAACAGGCTTGATCATTGTTTTGAATATTAATGCAAGCGCGTTTCTTCGAAATTTCACTAGGTAATTTGATTAAAGTCGAGCCATTACGCATTGCAAATTTATTAATATTAATTTCTAAATAATTTATTTTTTGCAGAGCAAAGCCTGAATCACGTTCTTGAAATTCCGATAGTTGGTTTAATATTTGGTCTTGAATATTTATGTGAAACCAGCTAGGTAAATTTGTTCCCACATCAATGATTGCATATTTTGTGTTAAAATATAAAGTGTCAATTATTTCCTTATCATCAATTTTTTTTTTAATAAAATCCCCGCAAAATGTAGAACCTACCTTAAGAACTGGATTTTGCTTTAACAACAGTTTTATCTTCTCTTCAAATAAAAGAAGAGAATCATCTAGGAATTTATTTACATCTTTATGCGTTAAATTAATAATAATGTTTGTTGTTACATTTTGGTTGAAACATGAGCCTACGTTCTGCCACGAAACCCTACTTTCAACTCTATTCGTTTCTTGATTCGATAACCCTCCTCCTCTTCTGATATTATGTAATTTAAGTTGAAGTAGTTTTTTAATTACGTTAAGTTGTTGTGCTTTTGTCTGCAATTTGCGACGCATATGATATGACAAATCGCCTTTACCGATTAAATTATCACAAAGTGTAATCAATTTTTGTACACGGTTCAACCAAATAGTAAGGCTTTTCTTACAAAATGTAGCGACACCTTGCTGTCTAACTTTTTTAAAACGTGTTACATTTATAGAATGTTTTAATAATTCAGTCGGATTCATGATGCTCTACAAATTATTAGCTCACCGTTTCTGATGATGATGATGATGTCAAAGAGATTTCAAACAAAATTAGTGGGTTAGGCTTTCCAACGTCTTTGTTGCCCCTAAAGATCAATGCGTATTTGCCTTCAATGAAATTATGTACTTGGAGCGCAAACGTTTCGGTCACTCTCCGAGGTAGGAAGACCAGGTTGCTTTCCAGGTGCAGCAATATACTTTTCCCGTATCTAGTATTGGTTACAGTGGCTTCAGTAAACTTCTTTACTAAATTCAAAATGAACTTATTTATACCTGTTTTCCAATCGTGCGAGTGAGATTAAGTATTTCATATTTGTCTTGTTTTCCTTTTTGATTGAGAAAAAGTCTTTTGCTAGAAGTATGTATTCTAATTTGGAAAGATTTATATACAGCAAAATCGATCACTATATCATTTTTATGTCAATTAACCTGAAAATATTACACTGCAAATCGATTTATGTACTGCAAAATCGATCGGTATAATGTCAATTTCCTTAAAATATTTATACTGCCAAATGGATCACCATTTTTTATGTGTCACTTAAGTCACCGAATGAAAACACGCGAACGCCTTAGGGGGCTAATTAATATTTGCAATGATCAGACGAAATGTACATATCATCTTACATTGTATCAATTTATTTCCAATACAGTTGATATAGTTTTCTCTATGGAAAGTAAACAGAGTAACAACTTAGAGTCTATAAACACACTGCGGACACATCTTTTGAGATGACGGTGGACCATCGACATGAACGCGAGCTTCGGGTCGATTATGATGAATGAAGCATGGTAGTCTTATTTGTAGTTTACAATTGCTAATATATTCATAAGGCAGCTTACTCCAAATATTTAAAAGATCTAGGCAGCGTACTTGTTTCAAAAAATACTCAAGCGGGAGACATTTTAATTCTTCACTTTGCAATTGTTTAATATCTGTATTTCCAATTAAAACATTCACCAAGTTTTGTGTTGCGTCCATCGTTGTCAGTCACAGAACATCTACTACCGTTGACGTAGTTGGAAAATTGTCGATATTTAAAGAAAATAAATAATGTGGAAACATATGGGAGAAGGGGTGAAGCAAAACAACACATACAAAAAGGGATTCGGAAACTAATTACATAAAAGTTTTATATGGCACAACATTTTATTCATTTTGCAAGTCCTGCGCAACTTGTCGTAATAATAATATTGATATTCCTTAAGGGCGCTACTTAGTAACGTGTTCCCCATACATAATTTATCGCAAACTAAATTATACAATTCTAATAGCGCTGTTTCATTAATATTGTTTGTAATGCGCCAAAAATTAAGTACATTTATAATATTGTAATAATAAGTACAAAATCGCAAATCATTCAGGATGGTCACACGTGGGCGAATAAGATGTAAATCAATGTGAACTATTTGATGCACATCATTTTCCGTTAAATAGAAACTTACAGAATGTTTTAATATTTTCAATACTTTTCCGAAACGTCCATCGGTATTAGTAAATCCAGTCATTTTAGTCACTTCAATAAAATCGCCACATGGAAAGGTTACCACGTCACTTGAAACCGTGGAATCGTTGAAAAAGTCACACAGCTTTTCTTGCAGCACGTTTAAAAATGTGGCCCATTCAAATTCATCGAATGATATTTTGCCCATTTTTGATGTTTGCGTCAATGTAATAGCTGAACTGAATGTTCGCGCTGGACTTAAACCACATTCAATTCGATATGCATCCGCATAATATGCTGTATTTAACAGATGAAAAGTTTCTTTTCTAGCAGCATCTTCGAACTTTTGCAGACATTCCTCAAGTTGACGGTCGTAACAAATCGGGGAGGAGGTATCGGAACAAGAAGAAGAACTTACACTGTGATGAGAAATCATTTTGCAATAATGGCACGTTAATACTATAAGACAAACTTACACATAATACCACGGTAACACTATAATATGCCATAACACTATAAAACGAACACTCCCACTACGTCTTCCAATTTGTCAGTATACAAGTTGAAACAAGTTCATACAAGTTTATATAAAGTCATTGACTCTTATATACCATCGAATGTACATAGAACGATGGGTTTAATATTAAAATTATCGAGGATTAATTAAAGTCTTATTTAGTGAATAAAGAAATATGTTTATTACAGGATGTCCTTTTTCGAAATCCAAGAATTATTTGAGTTACTAAAACCGAGCCATTTAACACAGACCTTATCTCCTTTTCGTTTTAAGACTTTTTCAACCAAGTAAACGTTGGGATATTTAACTTTCTGCAGTTCCTCTTCATAGAATCCTCCTTGAACCTCTTCATTATTGTAGTCTTTCAGCAAGTACGTGGTGGGATTAGTCAACTGAACTTTTCGTATTTGGAATATTTCACTCGACCAATTCGGAGTATAACCTTTATCGAAAGCTTCTCGGCGTTTAGAAATCCTCACGAAATCGTTCATTTTGAATTTTGACTTTTTGGGATCCACCACGTTTTTAAATGAGAGTAGGAGTTTGATAAAATTTCCTCGGCATTCTTATTATTGACATTGTTGGGCTTGTAACCAGTAGTTCGGTGAACGGTGTTATTATATTTTTGCGCAATTTTTTCTAAAATATCGAGCCATTTATAATTTCCTCGAATTGTGAATTGTCTCCGCATAATATTCTTCAACGTACGATTCACCCTCTCAACGATGCTTGCTTTCAAGTTAGAAAATGTACTATAATGATTAATTTGATATTTTTTCACAAGTTCACTGAAGTTCCTATTGTAGAATTCGGTACTAAGATCTGTATGCAAATTTTTCGGAGAAGTTTTAGATTTTTGTAAAATTGTTTCAAATGCCAAAGCAACATCTGCACTTTTTTTACTTTTTAGAGGCATTACCCAAATATATTTTGAAAAGACGTTTATAACCACCAGGATATATCGAAATTCCTTATTTGATTTGGCACACGGTTGCGTTTCTACGAGATCTGCTTGCCACAAATCGTGCAACCCTTTAACGATTACCCTTCGCCTCTCATAATTTTTCCTAGCTGGTTTATGTAGCTCGTGAGCAACAGTCTCCTTTGGTGTAAATGACATAATTAAGCTACCCCGACTTATCGCTTTCTTTTAGTACTTCCATAATATTCAGCTCTTCGCTCAAACACTACAAATCTTTCATTTCAGTTGTAAACCATTGTTCTATTTCGTTCACCTTCTTTTTAAATCTGAAAGTGGCTTGTTAATTTTAACAAAGTGTTTTTCCAAATGGTCAGCGACCGTTTTTTTGGAAATGTGTCGACCAAACTTATCAATAGTCATCTTGAAAATATAATACAAATGAAAAAGGAGATTGTTTTATATAATGACACCTGCTTCTCTAAGTTCTTCTATAATAGAGATTATTTCATTATTGTGACCCGAGTGACCGGCTGTCGTGGAAGCCATGAGTAAACGAAGCCTGTCAACCAGTTCATTCAAATCATTCCAATATACATAATCCGTTTGTGGTTTGAGATTTTTTAAAATAAGTCCTGATCCTTTTTTCATTCTGGGCCTACTGAGCGGAAGAGCAGGTCTACTGAAACTCCTTTGGGAAGAGATTACATTTTTAGTTTTCGTTATACCTTTTTCCTGCAAATATGGTGCTATTATTGTAATGTATTTGGATGATTTAGTGCCTTGAACTTGTTCATTGGGATCATAATTCCTTCTATAAGCGTTAGTCCTTGTCAATATATCCATGTAATTATCTAAATCGTCTTTTTTGTAGCCGAGTGGATTTACTTTAAACAATAGTTCATATAATCCAACAGTACCAGGGTATGTGATTCCTGCGACTTTTACATCTTTACCGATAAGTTCCACAGGTTTTTGAGTTAAGCCTAAAAAGAACTTGTCCGATTCAATATCGTGAATTATACCGTATTGACGATCGAAACTACGTTTTGTATCTTTTATATTTGCATCAATGTAATTTCTTGGTAGTTCGTGGAAAGTATCGAGCCACTCGTCATAAGCAGGAGTACTAATTATCGGTTGTATTGCCAGCTTCGATTGTTCCAAAATATCCGATAAATTTAATGTCTTTTCACTAGACTCTTCTTGAGGTGGTGTAGTTTCGCCAATCACCGTTGATTGTAGAAAAGATGGAAATTGGCTTTTCGATATTGAGCTGCGGTCCAAGAAGGAGGGCATCTGTGAAGGTAAGACTGGAGTTTTCCCAGTTCTCTCTTTGAATTTTTTTTGTTTTCTTGGAGTTGAAGTTTCATATGCCGAACTTTCGACATTAAAAGACCGGTCGTCTCCTTCTTCTTCTTCAGCTTTAATATCTAGTGGTTCGCTTTTCCCATGAACGATTGAAATTAATTTTTCCAAAGGTTGGGTTAGTGGTTTGTAGGTTTGCTCTAATCTAGCTTGTGCCTCAAATTCTGCATTTTTTAGACTCTGATACTTTTCTCTCACTGCTTTTCTTGATTTAACGAGCTCCCTCTTTAAACGGGCATCATCCATATTGGAGGAGGTAAAAGTGAAATGATATAACTTTGAAAAACGCTCCTTTTATAAGTAAATAAATATATCAAATCCCTTTCGATATCGGCCGTACTGTAAATTTGAATCTTTATCCACTACTAGAAATCCATATAGTTCTTTCCAACAGAACGAACACAAGTCTTTAAACTGATTAAATGTCATATCAACATTAATATGGTCTTGATAAATATGTTTCAAATTTGTGATATCTTGTTAAAATATGATAAGTAGATTCGCATTATCTCGTATTAATTGTTTAGGTATAGAAGAATATGTCTGGCACAAATAAAAACAATCTGTGTTTTTATGTCTTCCAAAGCAAAAATACTCCTTAACAATGTTCTGATCACAACAGACGATGTCATCGAAAATAATCAGTGAATTAAGTTCAATTTCTCTTGGATCTACAATATTCTCAGCATTATCTGACTGGTAGAAACCGATTTGTTTAAGAGGCTGCATAAGTGCTCTCAAATACTCATACTTTGGCTGATACAATGACTTGGAATAAATATACAAATTTTTAAAACGTAGACCGTTGCGATCCTCAATTAAAGAAATCATGATATTTGTTTTTCCACATCCTGATGGACCAATAACTAAACCCCTTTCACTGCTTCCCTGAAATAAGTCGCCACGTTTCCTGAAAGTGTTGTTATTTGTTGATTCGTAATCTTTAATATTTACCGAGTGTAGCTGTTTTTCGAGACGCATCTTTTGGGTACTTAAAGTACATAAAAAGTGAATGCCTATTAGTCGCGACATAGCGTTATATAATGATTAACTTTGGCAGTCATCACATCATTCGTGCAAAAACTAGCAAAAAAAGGGGAACCAGTATTGTCAATACTTTGATAAACAAACTACCCGTTGAATTGCATATTCCAGGGTACAGGTACTGCGGCCCAGGCACACAGTTGCAGAAAAGACTGGCTAGAGGTGATACGGGCGTAAATCTGTTAGATGAAGCTTGTAAAGAGCACGACATAGCGTACAACGAGAGCAAAGATTTACAAAGTAGACACGAAGCAGATAAAATCTTAGCGACAAAAGCACTAGCGCGGTTCAAGGCAAGTGATTCGGGAATCGGTGAAAAAATTGCAGCCTTAGGCGTTAGTGGAGCTATGAATGTGAAAACAAAGTTTGGAATGGGACTGCGACAAAAGAGGAAAACAGGAAAAGGTTTAAGAGGTGAAAATAAAAAAATTGCTCTAAGCAAAGCAATTGTAAACGTGAGAAAGGGTCTCATTGGACAAAAGTTTAAAGACTTAAAAGCTAGTGCCAAGTATGCCCTAGCACTTGCAAAAAAGAACGGAAAGATTTCGCCCCCAAAAACAAGAATTATTCCTATTCCTAAATCGGGTGGATTTTTGCCTCTGATACCCCTTTTTGCAGGTTTATCAGCATTAGGTGCATTAGGGGGTGGAGCCGCTGGTATTGCAAAAGCGGTAAACGATGCGAAAGCAGCTTCTCAAAAATTAGAAGAAGCGAAAAGACACAACGAAACAATGGAAGCTATAGCACTTGGTAAAAAAGGGAGCGGATTATATCTGAAGCCATACAAATCGGGATGTGGACTTTACCTAAAACCATATTCAAAAAACTACTAAGTAAAATACCTCGAAAATCACTAACAAATTTTCAATTATTAAAATATATCAAGAAATTAAAAATTCCACATTTTCGGGGTATTTTCATGAGAAATAAATTACCAAAGAAAATTAAGGAGAACGAGCGTGGTATAGTGAACCTGGATGATTCGACCAACCAGGGGACTCATTGGATTTGTTATGCTAAAAACGGAAAAAGCGTTACATATTTCGATAGTTATGGGAACTTAAAACCTCCAATCGAGTTAGTTAAGTATTTCAAGAGTGATGGGTTCAAGAATTATATAAAGCATAATTATACGAGGCATCAAACCGATGAGCAAAACAATTGTGGTCAGCTCTGTTTAGAATTCCTTTATAACGATGTGTATAAGGCCAAATAGATTTATTTCTAATTTCAATATTGTAGAGTCATGTCTTACAGTTTTGTTTTGACTGGCAAGTCTTCAAATCTCACTGCACACTTTAACCCTCCCATATATCTCGATGACAATTTCGAACACGTAATCGGTCTAGTCAACTTTGAGACGTTTAATTCAATTCCAAATGTTGAGGATGGATTTAATTTATTTGTCATGGATAGACGGTATATTACAATACCACCTGGTTGTTACGAGATAGAAGATATTACTAAGCATATAAAAAAACATATTGGAGACAGTGATACATTAGAGTTAATTGCAAACAATAATACTCTTAGAATACATCTTGTTTCATCTGCAGAAATTAAATTTGAAAAAGGAACAATAGCAAAACTTTTGGGGTTCGATTATCAAGTCATACCAGCTAACACTTTGGCTGTATCCGAGCATCCTGCAGACATCTTTAAGGTGAATGCTATAAATATCGATTGTAGTATAGCTGAAGGGTCTTTTCTAAATGGTACACCAGTTCATGTAATA
>NW_027098691.1:0-69842 GCF_039881205.1 Euwallacea similis
TAAATCGGTCAGAAACGATCGTTTCATGTCTGAATTTGTTCAATCGGCCCGATTTGACCTATTTCGGCCAAATCTGTCTATTTTGGATGGAAACAGAACCAAATGGATGAAAACGTGCCAAAATGACTAAAACAGGCAGAAACGAGCGAAATCGGTGAGAAACGATCGTTTCATCAAGGAATTTGTTCAAATCGGCCGATTTGACCTATTTCGGCCAAATCTGTCTATTTTGGATGGAAACAGAACCAAATGGATGAAAACGTGCCAAAATGACTAAAACAGGCAGAAACGAGCGAAATCGGTCAGAAACGATCGTTTCATCAAGGAATTTGTTCAAATCGACCGATTTGGTTTATCTCGGCCAAATCTGTCTATTTGGATTCAAATTGCACCAAATGGATGAAAACGTGCCAAAATGACTAAAACAGGCAGAAACGAGCGAAATCAGTCAGAAACGATCGTTTCATGTCTGAATTTGCTCAAATCGACCGATTTGACTTATTTCGGCCAAATCTGTCTATTTTGGATGGAAACAGAACCAAATGGATGAAAACGTGCCAAAATGACTAAAACAGGCAAAAACGAGCGAAATCGCTCAGAAACGATCGTTTCATCTCTGAATTTGCTCAAATCGACCGATTTGGCTTATTTCGGCCAAATCTGTCTATTTTGGATGGAAACAGAACCAAATGGATGAAAACGTGCCAAAATGACTAAAACAGGCAGAAACGAGCGAAATCAGTCAGAAACGATCGTTTCATGTCTGAATTTGCTCAAATCGACCGATTTGGCTTATTTCGGCCAAATCTGTCTATTTTGGATGGAAACAGAACCAAATGGATGAAAACGTGCCAAAATGACTAAAACAGGCAGAAACGAGCGAAATCGGTCAGAAACGATCGTTTCATCTCTGAATTTGCTCAAATCGACCGATTTGGCTTATTTCGGCCAAATCTGTCTATTTGGATTCAAATTGCACCAATTGATGAAAACGTGCCAAAATGACTAACACAGGCAGAAACGAGCGAAATCGGTCAGAAACGATCGTTTCATCAAGGAATTTGCTCAAATGGACCGATTTGGCTTATTTCGGCCAAATCTGTCTATTTTGGATTCAAATTGCACCAAATTGATGTAATCGTGCCAAAATGACTAAAACAGGCAGAAACGAGCGAAATCGGTCAGAAACGATCGTTTCATCTCTGAATTTGCTCAAATCGACCGATTTGGCTTATTTCGGCCAAATCTGTCTATTTTGGATGGAAACAGAACCAAATGGATGAAAACGTGCCCAAATGACTAAAACAGGCAAAAACGAGCGAAATCGCTCAGAAACGATCGTTTCATCTCTGAATTTGCTCAAATCGACCGATTTGGCTTATTTCGGCCAAATCTGTCTATTTTGGATGGAAACAGAACCAAATGGATGAAAACGTGCCAAAATGACTAAAACAGGCAGAAACGAGCGAAATCAGTCAGAACGATCGTTTCATGTCTGAATTTGCTCAAATCGACCGATTTGGCTTATTTCGGCCAAATCTGTCTATTATGGATGGAAACAGAACCAAATGGATGAAAACGTGCCAAAATGACTAAAACAGGCAGAAACGAGCGAAATCGGTCAGAAACGATCGTTTCATCAAGGAATTTGTTCAAATCGGCCGATTTGACCTATTTCGGCCAAATCTGTCTATTTTGGATGGAACAGAACCAAATGGATGAAAACGTGCCAAAATGACTAAAACAGGCAGAAACGAGCGAAATCGGTCAGAAACGATCGTTTCATCAAGGAATTTGTTCAAATCGGCCGATTTGACCTATTTCGGCAAATCTGTCTATTTTGGATGGAAACAGAACCAAATGGATGAAAACGTGCCAAAATGACTAAAACAGGCAGAAACGAGCGAAATCGGTCAGAAACTATCGTTTCATGTCTGAATTTGCTCAAACGACCGATTTGACTTATTTCGGCCAAATCTGTCTATTTTGGATGGAAACAGAACCAAATGGATGAAAACGTGCCAAAATGACTAAAACAGGCAGAAACGAGCGAAATCGGTCAGAAACGATCGTTTCATGTCTGAATTTGTTCAAATCGGCCGATTTGACCTATTTCGGCCAAATCTGTCTATTTTGGATGGAAACAGAACCAAATGGATGAAAACGTGCCAAAATGACTAAAACAGGCAGAAACGAGCGAAATCGGTGAGAAACGATCGTTTCATCAAGGAATTTGTTCAAATCGGCCGATTTGACCTATTTCGGCCAAATCTGTCTATTTTGGATGGAAACAGAACCAAATGGATGAAAACGTGCCAAAATGACTAAAACAGGCAGAAACGAGCGAAATCGGTCAGAAACGATCGTTTCATCAAGGAATTTGTTCAAATCGACCGATTTGGTTTATCTCGGCCAATCTGTCTATTTTGGATTCAAATTGCACCAAATGGATGAAAACGTGCCAAAATGACTAAAACAGGCAGAAACGAGCGAAATCAGTCAGAAACGATCGTTTCATGTCTGAATTTGCTCAAATCGACCGATTTGACTTATTTCGGCCAAATCTGTCATTTTGGATGGAAACAGAACCAAATGGATGAAAACGTGCCAAAATGACTAAACAGGCAAAAACGAGCGAAATCGCTCAGAAACGATCGTTTCATCTCTGAATTTGCTCAAATCGACCGATTTGGCTTATTTCGGCCAAATCTGTCTATTTTGGATGGAAACAGAACCAAATGGATGAAAACGTGCCAAAATGACTAAAACAGGCAGAAACGAGCGAAATCAGTCAGAAACGATCGTTTCATGTCTGAATTTGCTCAAATCGACCGATTTGGCTTATTTCGGCCAAATCTGTCTATTTTGGATGAAACAGACCCAAATGGATGAAAACGTGCCAAAATGACTAAAACTGGCAGAAACGAGCGAAATCGGTCAGAAACGATCGTTTCATCTCTGAATTTGCTCAAATCGACCGATTTGACTTATTTCGGCCAAATCTGTGTATTTGGATGGAAACAGAACCAAATGGATGAAAACGTGCCAAAATGACTAAAACAGGCAGAAACGAGCGAAATCGGTCAGAAACGATCGTTTCATCAAGGAATTTGCTCAAACCGGCCGATTTGACCTATTTCGGCCAAATCTGTCTATTTTGGATGGAAACAGAACCAAATGGATGAAAACGTGCCAAAATGACTAAAACAGGCAGAAACGAGCGAAATCGGTCAGAAACGATCGTTTCATCAAGGAATTTGTTCAAATCGGCCGATTTGACCTATTTCGGCCAAATCTGTCTATTTTGGATTCAAATTGCACCAATGGATGAAAACGTGCCAAAATGACTAAAACAGGCAGAAACGAGCGAAATCAGTCAGAAACGATCGTTTCATGTCTGAATTTGCTCAAATCGACCGATTTGACTTATTTCGGCCAAATCTGTGTATTTTGGATGGAAACAGAACCAAATGGATGAAAACGTGCCAAAATGACTAAAACAGGCAGAAACGAGCGAAATCGGTCAGAAACGATCGTTTCATCAAGGAATTTGCTCAAACCGGCCGATTTGACCTATTTCGGCCAAATCTGTCTATTTTGGATGGAAACAGAACCAAATGGATGAAAACGTGCCAAAATGACTAAAACAGGCAGAAACGAGCGAAATCGGTCAGAAACGATCGTTTCATCAAGGAATTTGTTCAAATCGGCCGATTTGACCTATTTCGGCCAAATCTGTCTTTTTGGATGGAAACAGAACCAAATGGATGAAAACGTGCCAAAATGACTAAAACAGGCAGAAACGAGCGAAATCAGTCAGAACGATCGTTTCATGTCTGAATTTGCTCAAATCGACCGATTTGGCTTATTTCGGCCAAATCTGTCTATTTTGGATGGAAACAGAACCAAATGGATGAAAACGTGCCAAAATGACTAAAACAGGCAGAAACGAACGAAATCGGTCAGAAACGAACGTTTCATCAAGGAATTTGCTCAAATCGAGCGATTTGGATTATTTCGGCCAAATCTGTCTATTTGGATTCAAATTGCACCAAATTGATGTAATCGTGCCAAAATGACTAAAACAGGCAGAAACGAGCGAAATCGGTCAGAAACGATCGTTTCATCAAGGAATTTGTTCAAATCGGCCGATTTGACCTATTTCGGCCAAATCTGTCTATTTTGGATGGAAACAGAACCAAATGGATGAAAACGTGCCAAAATGACTAAAACAGGCAGAAACGAGCGAAATCGGTCAGAAACTATCGTTTCATGTCTGAATTTGCTCAAATCGACCGATTTGACTTATTTCGGCCAAATCTGTCTATTTTGGATGGAAACAGAACCAAATGGATGAAAACGTGCCAAAATGACTAAAACAGGCAGAAACGAGCGAAATCGGTCAGAAACGATCGTTTCATGTCTGAATTTGTTCAAATCGGCCGATTTGACCTATTTCGGCCAAATCTGTCTATTTTGGATGGAAACAGAACCAAATGGATGAAAACGTGCCAAAATGACTAAAACAGGCAGAAACGAGCGAAATTGGTCAGAAACGATCGTTTCATCAAGGAATTTGTTCAAATCGGCCGATTTGACCTATTTCGGCCAAATCTGTCTATTTTGGATGGAAACAGAACCAAATGGATGAAAACGTGCCAAAATGACTAAAACAGGCAGAAACGAGCGAAATCGGTCAGAAACGATCGTTTCATCAAGGAATTTGTTCAAATCGACCGATTTGGTTTATCTCGGCCAAATCTGTCTATTTGGATTCAAATTGCACCAAATGGATGAAAACGTGCCAAAATGACTAAAACAGGCAGAAACGAGCGAAATCGGTCAGAAACGATCGTTTCATCTCTGAATTTGCTCAAATCGACCCATTTGGCATATTTCGGCCAAATCTGTCTATTTGGATGGAAACAGAAACAAATGGATGAAAACGTGCCAAAATGACTAAAACAGGCAGAAACGAGCGAAATCGGTCAGAAACGATCGTTTCATCTCTGAATTTGCTCAAATCGACCCATTTGGCATATTTCGGCCAAATCTGTCTATTTTGGATGGAAACAGAAACAAATGGATGAAAACGTGCCAAAATGACTAAAACAGGCAAAAACGAGCGAAATCGCTCAGAAACGATCGTTTCATCTCTGAATTTGCTCAAATCGGCCGATTTGACCTATTTCGGCCAAATCTGTCTATTTTGGATGGAAACAGAACCAAATGGATGAAAACGAGCCAAAATGACTAAAACAGGCAGAAACGAGCGAAATCGGTCAGAAACGATCGTTTCATCTCTGAATTTGCTCAAATCGACCGATTTGACTTATTTCGGCCAAATCTGTCTATTTTGGATGGAAACAGAACCAAATGGATGAAAACGTGCCAAAATGACTAAAACAGGCAGAAACGAGCGAAATCGGTCAGAAACGATCGTTTCATCTCTGAATTTGCTCAAATCGACCGATTTGACTTATTTCGGCCAAATCTGTGTATTTTGGATGGAAACAGAACCAAATGGATGAAAACGTGCAAAATGACTAAAACAGGCAGAAACGAGCGAAATCGGTCAGAAACGATCGTTTCATGTCTGAATTTGCTCAAATCGACCGATTTGGCTTATTTCGGCCAAATCTGTCTATTTTGGATGGAAACAGAACCAAATGGATGAAAACGTGCCAAAATGACTAAAACAGGCAGAAACGAGCGAAATTGGTCAGAAACGATCGTTTCATCAAGGAATTTGTTCAAATCGGCCGATTTGACCTATTTCGGCCAAATCTGTCTATTTTGGATGGAAACAGAACCAAATGGATGAAAACGTGCCAAATGACTAAAACAGGCAGAAACGAGCGAAATCGGTCAGAAACGATCGTTTCATCAAGGAATTTGTTCAAATCGACCGATTTGGTTTATCTCGGCCAAATCTGTCTATTTTGGATTCAAATTGCACCAAATGGATGAAAACGTGCCAAAATGACTAAAACAGGCAGAAACGAGCGAAATCGGTCAGAAACGATCGTTTCATCTCTGAATTTGCTCAAATCGACCCATTTGGCATATTTCGGCCAAATCTGTCTATTTTGGATGGAAACAGAAACAAATGGATGAAAACGTGCCAAAATGGCTAAAACAGGCAGAAACGAGCGAAATCGGTCAGAAACGATCGTTTCATCTCTGAATTTGCTCAAATCGACCCATTTGGCATATTTCGGCCAAATCTGTCTATTTTGGATGGAAACAGAACCAAATGGATGAAAACGTGCCCAAATGACTAAAACAGGCAAAAACGAGCGAAATCGTCAGAAACGATCGTTTCATCTCTGAATTTGCTCAAATCGACCGATTTGACTTATTTCGGCCAAATCTGTGTATTTTGGATGGAAACAGAACCAAATGGATGAAAACGTGCCAAAATGACTAAAACAGGCAGAAACGAGCGAAATCGGTCAGAAACGATCGTTTCATGTCTGAATTTGCTCAAATCGACCGATTTGGCTTATTTCGGCCAAATCTGTCTATTTTGGATGGAAACAGAACCAAATGGATGAAAACGTGCCAAAATGACTAAAACAGGCAGAAACGAGCGAAATTGGTCAGAAACGATCGTTTCATCAAGGAATTTGTTCAAATCGGCCGATTTGACCTATTTCGGCCAAATCTGTCTATTTTGGATGGAAACAGAACCAAATGGATGAAAACGTGCCAAAATGACTAAAACAGGCAGAAACGAGCGAAATCGGTCAGAAACGATCGTTTCATCAAGGAATTTGTTCAAATCGACCGATTTGGTTTATCTCGGCCAAATCTGTCTATTTTGGATTCAAATTGCACCAAATGGATGAAAACGTGCCAAAATGACTAAAACAGGCAGAAACGAGCGAAATCGGTCAGAAACGATCGTTTCATCTCTGAATTTGCTCAAATCGACCCATTTGGCATATTTCGGCCAAATCTGTCTATTTTGGATGGAAACAGAAACAAATGGATGAAAACGTGCCAAAATGACTAAAACAGGCAGAAACGAGCGAAATCGGTCAGAAACGATCGTTTCATCTCTGAATTTGCTCAAATCGACCCATTTGGCATATTTCGGCCAAATCTGTCTTTTTTTTTTTTTTTTTTTTTTTTTTTTTTTTTTTTGTGCGAGGAAAATCTTCTAAAGACACCCGTGCCTGCTGACGAATTGGCAGGGTAGTGTGGGATTCACTGTGTTGTACTTAGCAGTGCCTACCCACTAAAAACCTCGTTTGCAGCTTTTCACCGTCGGCCGGAACTGTCCCTCGGGATAAAACCTCGGTTACGACGGTGGTTTCGGTGTTGTCATTGTTTTTGCGCGTCGCAATATTCGGAAATTTAATATAAAAATAGAAAGATTTTTTTTGTTTTTTTTTTTTTTTTGTGTTTTCTATTTTTTCGAGAAATCTGGAAAAACAATTTACTAGTCAGGAAGTGGCTGTATGAGTTTTATAATTTAGTGACGGCCATCAGTGAAAATAATCGTGACCGCCCCATAATCCTTTGGATTTATGCTGTTTCGTGAAATTAAAATTACGAGAATCATACCGTACGCAAGATTCGTTCTTGCCTCTCTTTCTCTCTCATCATATTGGAAATGGCTCTGCTGCAGCGATCCCAATTTTCTGGGTTTTTTAGCATTGCTTTTATTAGATTTACTGGAGTTAGAGCGTTCACGCATGCTTTTAACTCGTCTCGTTGAGTTTGGAATATCGGGCATCGGAAAATACAGTGCTCTGCGGAGTCTAAGATTCCGCAGTGACTGCAGTTCGGTTCCGTTTTTCCAATGCGGTGCGTGAAAGCTCTAAAGCTTCCGTGCCCGGTGAACGCCTGAGTTAGGTAATAATTCAGGCGTTTGTGTTTGCATGAGACCCACGTATCCAGGTTAGGGATTAATTTCTTAGTCCACTGCCCCTTTTCCGTGAGACATGACCAACGTTGCTGCCATTTCCAAATTGTTTCAGATCGAGCTGCTTTTTTGTCCGCATTGCTGACTTTCTGTAAAGTGTTGAGCCGTGTTCTCTCCTCGATTAGCAAATCGATTGGAGGAATTCCTGCTAGCACTTGTACCGCTTCATAGGATACAGTGCGATACGCACATATGACTCTCAGGAGTGCCTTTCTTTGCACGCTGAGCAACATACGTACGTATTTTCCGATTCTCGTCATCCACCCCCAAATCGGAGCGGCGTAGAGAAGCGTCGACTGTACTACTCCATAAAGAAGTTGTCTTTTTTGGGAACTTGGACCGTCTAACGTAGGCATGATTCTTTGCAAAAGTCCCAGTTTGTTTAGACTTTTCCGGCAGATTACTTCCACGTGGCGCCCGTGATGCAAATTTTCTCCGAACTCTACACCCAAATATCTGATGGATTTTTTGGGCTTAACGCGGACGTCATTAGCGATGAAGAAAATGTCCTTCTTATACCTTTTCCCGTTTAGAATCACTGCTTCGGTTTTTTCCGAGGCTATTTGAAGCGAATGGTCGGTCAACCATTGCACGCAACGGTTTATTGCCCGATTCGCTTCGCCTATTAGCTGCGCCCTATCGGAGCCGCAAACGACGAGAGCAATGTCGTCTGCGTAGCCAATGGGCGTAACGTTTTCCGATTTGCCCGCCTCTAAGATGGGGTCGTACATGATGTTCCATAGGAGCGGGCCGAGTACCGAACCTTGCGGAATGCCCATCGCCATATTGAACGTGGTCTCTTTGTCTATTTTTACTACTCTATTTGCGAAGTAGTCTTTTATGACGTTGATTAAGTAATCTGAAATATTTCTTCTAGTCAATTCGTTAATTATGCACTCCCATGACGCGCTGTTGAACGCATTTCTCACGTCTAGCGTGATTAATGCGCACCAACGTTCTCCGCGACGACGATTTTTGACGTCGCGGGCCACTTCTAGAACACGCGTCATGGCATGCATCGCGGATTTTCCTTTTCTGAAGCCGAATTGTACGTCGGACAGCGGATGTTTTGCCGTCAGTTCCTCATCGAGGCGGCTCTTGATGAGGTGTTCATACAATTTGGCCGCAGCATCGATTAGACAAATAGGCCTGTACGATCCCAGCTCTTCGCTATTCTTGTACGGTTTTAGAAGCAAGATTAATTTCGCAATCTTCCAGGAATCCGGAAATTCTTGGTTTTCCAGCGCTTGATTAAGCACTCGTAGCCATACATCCGGGTATGCTTCGAGGCTATATTTAACCGCTTCCGCACTGAGCCCGTCGGGACCCGGTGCTGCTGCGCTTTTTAATTTGCAAGCGGCCGTTTTTACTTCCTCTATCGAGAACGGAGCAAAAACGACCGGCATTTTCTTGGCTGGAATGCGACCGGACCCCTTCGGGAAAAGGTACTCCGCGATTTCCAATTTCCGTTGTGCAGTTAACTCAAAAGGGTTTCCGGGTTTGAGGTGTCTCATGACAATTTTGTACCCCTCACCCCAGATGTCATCATCGAGTTTCTTGCACAATTCGCTCCATGTCGCTTTTTTGCGCGAGCTAATTTCTTTTTGAAGGGATTTTCTTTCCTCCTTGTACTCTTGCCAGAGCGCCTCCGTTTCGGCATCCGCGGTGTTCGAATTCGCGTATGCGCGAAGCGCACGTCTTCTAGCTTTTATGCAGCTCTTCCTTTTCTGATCGATCTGCTCTGTCCACCAGTACGGATTCGGGTTTCCAGTCACTGCATTGCTATTTTCAACACAAGCCTTCCGGAAAGCATCCTTCATAATTTTTGAAATCTCTTTCCCGCTATTTACCTCGGGGTGGCGTTGTAAGAGATCGCCAAAAGCCTCAATAAATTTATGCTTGTCCGGTTTTACGATTCCTGGCAGTCTCGTTTTCCGTTCCGGTATTTTGCCGATTTCAAAATAAATGTGCCTATGCGGCGAATACGGTTCATTATCATCTATGACCTGCCAATCCTTCGCGTGATTGGTCAGGCTTTGGCTCACAAAAGTGACATCGATACAAGATTGCTGTTGACGTCTTACGAACGTGGGTTCTCCCGTGTTAAGAGCCACCATATTGAAGGCCCCCATCATCTGGGACAACGCCCCGCCTCTTGCGTCCTCTCTCATCGCACCCCAGTCCGGGGATTTGGCATTAAAATCTCCCATTATGACTAATTTACCGTGTCGGCCGGCGGCTTCTCGGTGCAAATCGATCAGGTATTGGTCGAACTGCTCCCTTGTACAGTTAGGCGAGATGTAACAGGCTATTATTGTGTATTCGGCACCGAATAGGACAATAAGGCCGTCGCGTCGAATTACTTTTGAGAACTTTACATTTTTTGTTCTCGCAAATATGGCTACATTATTTAAATTGTCAGTGATCCATTTCGGATTGTTCTGAATTAACTTTTTGTTTGGCTCGCTGGCGACAATTAAATCGACATCTCGCTTCGCTGCTTCCAGGAAAGCCATGTCGTGTGCTTTAACAGATCGGTCAGCATTAATCTGAAGGATTTTGGTTGTTATTTTTATTTTCATATCGAAAGGTGTTTGTTATTTGAAAGCTAAGAAGGGAAGAAAACTTTTTTTTTTTTTTTTGTTTTTTTTTGTTTTCTTTTATTTTTAACGATTTTCCGTTATCGTCGCGTCGTGTTCGCTATCTACGGGCGCGAACTCTTCCTGTCGTCGTACCTGTTGTCGTTTAATTACGCGAGCGCGATTCAGTGCGTTGCGGAACTTGACGCACTTGCTGCTGGTAGGGCGGTGTCCTTTTTCGTTGCAAAGGACACATATACAATCTTCTTCTTTCCGAGTACAGTTTTTGCCGCGGTGGTCCGGTTTTCCGCACCGGTAACAGCATTTCCTTCGGTCTGGGCCGCTGCAATTTGCTGTCGCGTGGTCGTAGGCCCAGCACCTAGCGCAACGATCGATCGTGAGGTGCTTCTCAAGCTTGCACCTCACGAGTCCGACCCGAAGGGGTTCCGCCAGTATCGCGGCCGCGTGTTTTTCCTGGAGCCGTACCGTTACAGCCTGCCCAGATTGTGCGTAGGGGCGCATTTCCCCTATAGCAACGTCCGCCTCTTTCAAGTCGGGTATTTTGTTTTGGAGGGCTTTGAAGACCTCGTCTTTTGTAGCTGCTGCGTCCATGCCCCGAATGAATACGGACGTTTTTTCTTGCCTCTCCTTCAGGAGGCGGACGCTGTCTTTACCCAGAGATTTCTCTAGGTCCCGGCCGATTGTTTCGAGCGCTTTCTCGTTTTTTTCCAGGGTAATAACGAGATTCCCTTCTTTATTCGATTTTATGGTTTTAATTACTTCCTTGCTCTCGTTTGTTCCGAGCGAAGAATTGATTTTCTTAATTGTTTCAGCGGCCGTGCTTTTCTGATTGTTAACGACGATCGCGTAGGTCGCGTAATTTTTTTTTTTATTTTGTACTGCGGGTTGCTTTCCTTCCGCAGTTTTCAACTTCGTAGTGAAGATTCTGATTTTTGGCCCATCTTTGAATATAAATTGGACCATCTTCCTTAGCTTGGCGACCGACATTCCCTTCAGATGGTGAAGGGCCAGTCTCTTTTCGCGCCCGGTTTCTTCGCGGAGCTTGACCAGGGTATCAAACACGTCGCTTTCTGCCAACGGAACGTTGACTTTGATAATTTTTTTGCCGATGCATTTGTCCGTTTTTTTAGATTTGATTTTGACGATTTGTTCTAGCACGTCAAAATTTGCGAGATTTTCTATTTCCGGGTACCGGTTTTTGAACTGAGATTGAATGCTCTCAGTCATCTTTTGGTCCTCTTCTTCGACGAAAACCACTTTGGTTTCCTCAGGGAGGCCGTCCTCCACGGGGTTACCGATTACAACCTCCGTCGAGGTAAAGACGGTGTTTGACCACGTTCTCCCTTCAAGCAACTTCCATGCCTGGAAAGTGGTTTTAGTTGGGAGTGATTCGACCGCCGTTTCTTGACCGGTTTGCGTCGCGATGGTCGCCACCGTGTTTCGCTTTTTGGCGCGTTCCAGGATTAATTTTTCATTCTCGCGTAGCTTATCTGCGCACGCGGAGAATTTCCGAATTCCCTGTTTTATCTCCCGCTTGGTATTTTTATTGGCCTTGATGAGAGCCAATAACTCTTTGCCTGTGTAGAACAGGGTGTCTATGAGGCACTTTAATTCCTCCGCGGATAAGCTTGCCGTCTCATTAGCGACGGTCGGTATTTTTTTCGAGTCGAGCCTCGCGTTTTCGCTTATAACGGAGGAGTCGGAAGTTTCCCCCGAGCCGTCCGAACTAGGAAGCTTGAAACATTTAGTAGGGGACCTTTGTTTCCGCCTTGCTTGGGATTTCGCAACAGTGTCCTCTTCATCGCTACTATAAAAGCTGCTATAATGCAGCTCGCTCCTTTCATTATCAATAACCTCCACAATGGAATCCATTGCGGGGGTTTGCTTTAATTGCTTTCAATGGTCAAGTAAAATTATTTCTTTTTTCGAAAGTAGCAAAACGACAAAACGGTTGGCCGCCAGATGTTGAGCACAACCTATCGACCCAACGAGATGGGTCGTTTTTTATTGCCCGTCGGTATAAATTCAGTGCAATAAAAATTCCAACGAGAAGGGTCGATTTTATTGCCAGTCGGCCTATATGCAGTGCAATAAAAATTCCAACGACTTACCAGACTCTTTCTGTTTTTACAGAAAACTGCGGAAAATCGTCGAAAACTTTCCCGCAACCAACACTACACACCCGCACACACAAAGCCCTCTGAATGCGCTTCACGGTGGCACGAAAAACACTTTTCTGCGAAGCCGTTTACCGCACTTATCGAGGTATTTAGCCGGAGCAATTTGTTACGCACGTCTTGCCTAGACGCTTGTTCGCACCGAACTGGGCCAAATCTGTCTATTTTGGATGGAAATAGAAACAAATGGATGAAAACGTGCCAAAATGACTAAAACAGGCAAAAACGAGCGAAATCGCTCAGAAACGATCGTTTCATCTCTGAATTTGCTCAAATCGGCCGATTTGACCTATTTCGGCCAAATCTGTCTATTTTGGATGGAAACAGAACCAAATGGATGAAAACGAGCCAAAATGACTAAAACAGGCAGAAACGAGCGAAATCGGTCAGAAACGATCGTTTCATCTCTGAATTTGCTCAAATCGACCGATTTGACTTATTTCGGCCAAATCTGTCTATTTTGGATGGAAACAGAACCAAATGGATGAAAACGTGCCAAAATGACTAAAACAGGCAGAAACGAGCGAAATCGGTCAGAAACGATCGTTTCATCTCTGAATTTGCTCAAATCGACCGATTTGACTTATTTCGGCCAAATCTGTGTATTTTGGATGGAAACAGAACCAAATGGATGAAAACGTGCCAAAATGACTAAAACAGGCAGAAACGAGCGAAATCGGTCAGAAACGATCGTTTCATCAAGGAATTTGCTCAAACCGGCCGATTTGACCTATTTCGGCCAAATCTGTCTATTTTGGATGGAAACAGAACCAAATGGATGAAAACGTGCCAAAATGACTAAAACTGGCAGAAACGAGCGAAATCGGTCAGAAACGATCGTTTCATCTCTGAATTTGCTCAAATCGACCGATTTGACTTATTTCGGCCAAATCTGTCTATTTTGGATGGAAACAGAACCAAATGGATGAAAACGTGCCAAAATGACTAAAACAGGCAGAAACGAGCGAAATCGGTCAGAAACGATCGTTTCATCTCTGAATTTGCTCAAATCGACCGATTTGACTTATTTCGGCCAAATCTGTGTATTTTGGATGGAAACAGAACCAAATGGATGAAAACGTGCCAAAATGACTAAAACAGGCAGAAACGAGCGAAATCGGTCAGAAACGATCGTTTCATCAAGGAATTTGCTCAAACCGGCCGATTTGACCTATTTCGGCCAAATCTGTCTATTTTGGATGGAAACAGAACCAAATGGATGAAAACGTGCCAAAATGACTAAAACAGGCAGAAACGAGCGAAATCGGTCAGAAACGATCGTTTCATCAAGGAATTTGTTCAAATCGGCCGATTTGACCTATTTCGGCCAAATCTGTCTATTTTGGATGGAAACAGAACCAAATGGATGAAAACGTGCCAAAATGACTAAAACAGGCAGAAACGAACGAAATCGGTCAGAAACGAACGTTTCATCAAGGAATTTGCTCAAATCGACCGATTTGGATTATTTCGGCCAAATCTGTCTATTTTGGATTCAAATTGCACCAAATTGATGAAAACGTGCCAAAATGACTAAAACAGGCAGAAACGAGCGAAATCGGTCAGAAACGATCGTTTCATGTCCGAATTTGCTCAAATCGACCGATTTGGCTTATTTCGGCAAAATCTGTCTATTTTGGATGGAAACAGAACCAAATGGATGAAAACGTGCCAAAATGACTAAAACAGGCAGAAACGAGCGAAATCAGTCAGAAACGATCGTTTCATGTCTGAATTTGCTCAAATCGACCGATTTGGCTTATTTCGGCCAAATCTGTCTATTTTGGATGGAAACAGAACCAAATGGATGAAAACGTGCCAAAATGACTAAAACAGGCAGAAACGAACGAAATCGGTCAGAAACGAACGTTTCATCAAGGAATTTGCTCAAATCGAGCGATTTGGATTATTTCGGCCAAATCTGTCTATTTTGGATTCAAATTGCACCAAATTGATGTAATCGTGCCAAAATGACTAAAACAGGCAGAAACGAGCGAAATCGGTCAGAAACGATCGTTTCATCAAGGAATTTGTTCAAATCGGCCGATTTGACCTATTTCGGCCAAATCTGTCTATTTTGGATGGAAACAGAACCAAATGGATGAAAACGTGCCAAAATGACTAAAACAGGCAGAAACGAGCGAAATCGGTCAGAAACTATCGTTTCATGTCTGAATTTGCTCAAATCGACCGATTTGACTTATTTCGGCCAAATCTGTCTATTTTGGATGGAAACAGAACCAAATGGATGAAAACGTGCCAAAATGACTAAAACAGGCAGAAACGAGCGAAATCGGTCAGAAACGATCGTTTCATGTCTGAATTTGTTCAAATCGGCCGATTTGACCTATTTCGGCCAAATCTGTCTATTTTGGATGGAAACAGAACCAAATGGATGAAAACGTGCCAAAATGACTAAAACAGGCAGAAACGAGCGAAATTGGTCAGAAACGATCGTTTCATCAAGGAATTTGTTCAAATCGGCCGATTTGACCTATTTCGGCCAAATCTGTCTATTTTGGATGGAAACAGAACCAAATGGATGAAAACGTGCCAAAATGACTAAAACAGGCAGAAACGAGCGAAATCGGTCAGAAACGATCGTTTCATCAAGGAATTTGTTCAAATCGACCGATTTGGTTTATCTCGGCCAAATCTGTCTATTTTGGATTCAAATTGCACCAAATGGATGAAAACGTGCCAAAATGACTAAAACAGGCAGAAACGAGCGAAATCGGTCAGAAACGATCGTTTCATCTCTGAATTTGCTCAAATCGACCCATTTGGCATATTTCGGCCAAATCTGTCTATTTTGGATGGAAACAGAAACAAATGGATGAAAACGTGCCAAAATGACTAAAACAGGCAGAAACGAGCGAAATCGGTCAGAAACGATCGTTTCATCTCTGAATTTGCTCAAATCGACCCATTTGGCATATTTCGGCCAAATCTGTCTATTTTGGATGGAAACAGAAACAAATGGATGAAAACGTGCCAAAATGACTAAAACAGGCAAAAACGAGCGAAATCGCTCAGAAACGATCGTTTCATCTCTGAATTTGCTCAAATCGGCCGATTTGACCTATTTCGGCCAAATCTGTCTATTTTGGATGGAAACAGAACCAAATGGATGAAAACGAGCCAAAATGACTAAAACAGGCAGAAACGAGCGAAATCGGTCAGAAACGATCGTTTCATCAAGGAATTTGCTCAAACCGGCCGATTTGACCTATTTCGGCCAAATCTGTCTATTTTGGATGGAAACAGAACCAAATGGATGAAAACGTGCCAAAATGACTAAAACTGGCAGAAACGAGCGAAATCGGTCAGAAACGATCGTTTCATCTCTGAATTTGCTCAAATCGACCGATTTGACTTATTTCGGCCAAATCTGTCTATTTTGGATGGAAACAGAACCAAATGGATGAAAACGTGCCAAAATGACTAAAACAGGCAGAAACGAGCGAAATCGGTCAGAAACGATCGTTTCATCTCTGAATTTGCTCAAATCGACCCATTTGGCATATTTCGGCCAAATCTGTCTATTTTGGATGGAAACAGAAACAAATGGATGAAAACGTGCCAAAATGACTAAAACAGGCAGAAACGAGCGAAATCGGTCAGAAACGATCGTTTCATCTCTGAATTTGCTCAAATCGACCGATTTGACTTATTTCGGCCAAATCTGTCTATTTTGGATGGAAACAGAACCAAATGGATGAAAACGTGCCAAAATGACTAAAACAGGCAGAAACGAGCGAAATCGGTCAGAAACGATCGTTTCATCTCTGAATTTGCTCAAATCGACCGATTTGACTTATTTCGGCCAAATCTGTGTATTTTGGATGGAAACAGAACCAAATGGATGAAAACGTGCCAAAATGACTAAAACAGGCAGAAACGAGCGAAATCGGTCAGAAACGATCGTTTCATCAAGGAATTTGCTCAAACCGGCCGATTTGACCTATTTCGGCCAAATCTGTCTATTTTGGATGGAAACAGAACCAAATGGATGAAAACGTGCCAAAATGACTAAAACTGGCAGAAACGAGCGAAATCGGTCAGAAACGATCGTTTCATCTCTGAATTTGCTCAAATCGACCGATTTGACTTATTTCGGCCAAATCTGTCTATTTTGGATGGAAACAGAACCAAATGGATGAAAACGTGCCAAAATGACTAAAACAGGCAGAAACGAGCGAAATCGGTCAGAAACGATCGTTTCATCTCTGAATTTGCTCAAATCGACCGATTTGACTTATTTCGGCCAAATCTGTGTATTTTGGATGGAAACAGAACCAAATGGATGAAAACGTGCCAAAATGACTAAAACAGGCAGAAACGAGCGAAATCGGTCAGAAACGATCGTTTCATCAAGGAATTTGCTAGTTATGTTTTGATCCGTTTTAAGACTCAAAAAAAAACACTTTACTTTGAAATTAATTTATTTCAAACAGGACCGATAGTAAACACAACGTTCGCGATACAAGCAAAGACTCACTAAAAAGGCTACTGCGCTTAATGCTACTTCTTATTTATACTAATCGTACGGGTGACGTCATAACAGCGACGCTTGGTGTTACGGGGATGTAACTCCTCCACCCTTAGATGGGCATAAAACCCGAAGTTTCTATGACCTAAATTACTATGTCATTTTCTGGACCCTCGGTCTTTTTGTATTTTAAAACAATAGGCCATAGATACTTTGCTAATAAACCTAATAAGGACAATATTATGATACCATACAATAGGACAGTCCAAATACTGGTTCTGTCGTAGTGAAGGTTAGTATTTAGTAACATTGAATTTTCCTTCTTCTGCAAATCAACCTCATTCTGTAATTCGGCGATATTATTTAAATCTATTTTGCTTAAGTTAGGCAGTTCTATTTTTTTGTATGGCTTTTGATATGTATGATTAATATTTATGTCTAACAAAGGGAAAATTTGAAATTGCCGGTTGGTTTTCCTATTGCCTCTTAAAACTATGTTCCTTATTTTAAGATTACAACGATACTCTAAATCTATTGCGTAAGTTCCATCCAACAGAATGTTACTTTGTGAAGATTTACATGTTTCTAATCCGACAATACTTTTGGTGGTCACCAGGATCCACTTATTATCGTCTATGTTTTGTATTTGTGTTTCCCCCAGGGTAACAGTTATTGTTTTACATCGTGTGGCGTTGTGTTCGTAACGCAGGAGTTGTACTTCGCATGGGGAAAAATCGTGGAAGTTATCTATATGTATTTGAGGGCATAGATATTCATTAGGGGATACGTACCGACAGGGTTCGTTCGCGTATCCGAATGTTTGGTCGTTTATCAGTAGATATTCGGATCGGGGTATTATGACTTTGTATACTTCGCCATGTCTTACGGGCAAGGGAAGTAATCGGAATAAATCATAACTAACTTTTTCTACTAATGGAATTTCGATGATGAACGTGATCGAGTTATCTTTGGCGAAACTTTTTATTTCCAAAGTGTTTTCGATAGTTAATAGATTTTCAATGTTGGGCTCGAATGGTAGTTTTCCTAGGGGAATTTGCTCTTTCATTGACTGTAGTTCTGTTAGGAATTCACTTGGGTCGATTATGGTGTTATGGAAGGTGTTTAATTTAGCAAAGGTAATTGCCTCTTCGATATTTGAAAGTATATCGTAAATATTCTGGTAAAAGACGGTAATTTGGGTGATAATCATTTGGATACGATAGAACTCAAAAAGGTTTGTTTCCTTGACCTCGATCTGATTGACGACATCTATTATTTGTCTAATACGTGACTCCAATATAATTTGGTTATGGGATACATTTCTTATTGTTTCTCTGAAATTGATTATTGATTTAGAAAAAAGAGTCATTTGCTTGTCAATGGCGGATTTTAAATCGTTTTGGTTTTGTTTAAGGATTTCCATGTTTTGGTCGATACGTTTTGCGTCATCTTGGTCTAGGTTCCCCGTTATTGTTTTTATGATTGATCCTAAGGCGTTTATAAGAGCTCGTTTCGTTCTTAATTTGTTCGGGAAGATTTGATTTATCTGACGGATGATTTTGTGTTTTAAGCTAGTAGTCACAACAAGGGAATTGTGGTATTCGAGTTTATAGTCAGTGAAGTTATTTAGGGTTTTGACGAGTAAGTCGAATTGGGTATTAATTTTTGCGAATTCTTGTAATAGTTCGGTCATGTCGTACGTTTGGATAAAGTGCCAGTGGTCAATAGTCTTCTGGGCCTTGCCTAACTTGTAGGGTAGTACACCGGGGTTGGATTTTAAGTTGATGTACTGGGATTTTCCATGCGCGAGGGGCCATCTGTAAAAGGGGTTTCTTTAGTTCCTTGATATGTGCTATTTCAATTTTGTAGGGGCTTCGCGTGCTTTGGATTTTTACCTTATTATGTTCTAATTTTTCTATGATTATAAACGGTCCGCTGAATCTTGGGTTCTTTTTGTTTCGAGAGTTTAAATTTCGGTAGACCTTTTGGTTGACCTTAAAATCGGGGGATTCGTTTCCTTTGTGATTCCTTTTGGCAATAACTTTCTCCTTATTACTTTCCATTTTCTTCACGACATCTTCGCATAATGCATCGACTTTGGCTTTATGAGAGGAGACGTAGTCTGAGTAAAACGTTGTTGATATGAGGTCAAAAGGGTCTCTTGTATTTGTGTGTCCCAGGATGAGTTCGTGGGGTGTGAAATTTGTTACGCTACTTTTAGTGCTGTTGTATGCGATTATGGCATATGGAATTAGTTCAGTAATCGGTTTTGTGTCGTCCTTTTGTTTTAGGATTCTGAGGTGTTCAATCAATGTAGAGTGGAAGCGTTCCACTGGTGCGTTAGATTCGTGGTGTCTAGGGGTCGTGAAGTGAATGTTAATTTTTTGGGTTTTCAACAATTCCTTCAATAGTTCGTTGTTAAATTCTTTGCCATTATCACAAGTGACTGTCTCAGGGCATCCGAAGAATGAGAAGAAGTTGACGAGTTTATCGCACACCGATTTCGCGTTTTTGTCATACGGATATGCTTGTCCAAATTTGGAAAATTTATCGAAGATTGTTAGGAAATTTTGTGCTTCGAATGTAAAGGTGTCGATATGTATCATCTGAAAGGGTTTGCTAGGTGTTTCTGTTCTTGTAAGAGGAATGTAAGATTTGAAACGGCAGTATTTTGACGTTTGGCAAATGGTGCAATCATTGATATATTTTGTCACGTCTTCTTTTAGCTTGGGCCAGTAATAAAGGGCTTTAAGGCGTTGGTACGTTTCGTTGATGCCTCTGTGGTTCTGCTTGCCTTCGTGTTGGTGGGTGATGAGCATGATTTTTTCTTCCGGGTCTGCGATGTTGTGTAGCAGTTTGGTGCATATTCTTATTTGTAGATTTTGAAAATATTTTAGGCATACATCTATAAATGGGGACATTAAGTCTTTGTCGACGAAGTATACGTAACAGGGCTTTTTGCAAGTGAGATATTCTTGAATAAATTGTTTAATAGTGTCTGGGTTATTTGATACGTCTACGTGACTTATTACGTGATTCTCATAGCGTTCTTTGTTAAATTTTATCTGCACGTGTGGAGATTTCTTTATCAGGAATTGCAGGTGCTTGTTGTTTATAATTTCGTCTAGAATGCTGAGTCCTGGATTCTCACGGTCAGCGTCTTGGCTGTGTACTGTTTCATCGGCGGTTGCTGCGTCAGGCGGACGTAGTTGAATATCGGAGATGATATTTATTTTCTGCTGGCTAGTCCCGGGTCTGTTATCAAAGTTGGTTTCTTCGAAGTTGGTGTTTCCTGCGACTGTTTCTAAGTAGTCTTTGATGTCGTCGTCAGAGTTACCAGGGTTATTCAAAATTGACTCGTTCTCGTAAATATTCAGTTGTATCCTGGACAGGGCATCTGCGTTAGTGTTCTGGCGTCCCTTCTTGTATATTATCTGGTAATCGAACTCTTCTAGTCTCAATCGCCATCTCACCAATTTTGAGTTAGGTTCCTTCAGGTTAAAAAGCCATACTAGGGGCCTATGGTCTGTGTAAATGTAAAACTTGCGGCCAAATAAGTAGGGGCGGAAATATTTACATGCCCAAACTATTGCTAGTAATTCTTTCTCGATTGTCGAATATTTGGTTTCCGAATCATTTAGGGTCCTAGATGCATAGGCTATGGGTCGATCATTAGGTATTGGACCTTGCGATAAAACAGCTCCGATTGCATAGTTACTCGCATCCGTGGTCAATAGAAAGGGTTTCGAGAAGTCGGGATATTGTAAGACGGGGAAATTTATTAGAATTTGTTTGCAGTGGTTAAAAGAATTAACGAATTCAGGGTTATGTATTATCTTAACATTTTTCTTGAGGCAGTTGGTCAGTGGCTTTGTAATTTTAGCAAAATCTTTAATAAAGCGTCTATAGTATCCGACTAATCCTAGGAATGACTTTATCTCTCGGGTAGTTTTGGGAATAGGAAAGTTTTTCACTGCATTGATCTTGTCGGGATTCGGCTTTACTCCGTCTCGACTCACAACGTGTCCTAAGTACTGTACCTCTTTCCTTAGAAACTCGGACTTGTCAAGTTGGATTTTAAACTTTGAGTCTCTCAGTCGTTTAAAAACGTTTCTTAGATTTTCGATATGTTCTTGCAGGCTTGTACTAAAGATGATCACATCGTCTAAGTAGACTAGACATGTTTCATTTTGTAGTCCTCGTAGGATGTTGTTCATCACGCGTTGGAAGGTCGCCGGGGCGTTTTTGAGGCCGAAGGGCATTCGTAGAAATTCGTAATGCCCGGTGTCCGTAGTAAAAGCTGTTTTGCCAATGTCTTCATCATGCATTTGGATTTGGTGAAATCCATTTGCTAAGTCCAGTGTCGTGAAATAATGGGCTTTGCCTAGTTTGTCAAGTATTTCGTTGATATTAGGCAAAGGGAATTTATCATCTACTGTCTGTTCGTTCAGCTTTCGGTAGTCGATGACCATTCGCCACTTTTGTTTCTTAGATTGGTCTAGTTTTTTTGGCACGATCCAAATAGGCGATGACCATGGTGAATTTGAATCTCGGATGATATTTTGATGTAATAATTCGGAAACTTGCTTTTTTACCTCGGCACGATATACTTCGGGGTACCTATACGTCTTAGTAAAAATGGGAGTTTCGTCTTTGACCTTTATCCTGTGTTTTATTGAATTAGTAAAAGTTAACGGGATGTTTTCGCAATGGAAAATATCACGGAATTCGTAGCATAGTTTGGAGATCTGTTCCCTTTCTTCGGAATTGCAGTGGTCAAGTCTAATTTTTCTTAGGTTATCCTTGAGCAATTGGTCAGTGGTTTGTCCGGCAGAATTTTGAGTTAAGGGGTGATCTATGAAGTTTAATTCGTTCGTGTTTATTGGTTCTATGTTGAACGTTTCGAGAAGTTGCAGGTTTATCGGATTTTCTCTAGGGTTTAAGGCGGTAGTCAGGGCTGTATTGTTTTGAACTCGTACTAGGCATTCTGGAATTTCGAGGTGTCCTAGTTTTTGATAAGGGATTATGCCGTATCCGTTGGACATTTTGACTGGAATTCTGATTTGCTGGATACTCCTAGGGCTTATTACGTAATTGAAATCGTGGTAATTAATATCTCGGGGTTGAGGGGTTTTCGCATCGTGGTAAACAGGTAGTGTTGTTCCGGGTAAGTTTAAAGTATTCGCTTTGAAATCGATTTTGGCGTCTAATTGTTTCATAAGATCAAGTCCTATGAGTCCTTCAAATTTTGGGGAGAATTCGAAAAGGAAAAATTTATGTGAACCTGGTGTTTGTAACGTGGGGAATATTGGTAGTGTGATAGTTTCGTTATGAAAAGAAGTTGCGTGGGCGGTCTGAACTTGAAAGAGTTCTTCCTGAATTAAATGGGGAAATTTCTGATAAGCAATTTGGGGTTTTAGGAAGCTTCTAGTGCTACCAGTGTCTAACAAGAATTTAGATTTGAGTTCGGGTATCAGGATGTATGGTAATTGGGTGTCATGGTTGTTTAAGAATATTACGTCGTGTTTGTGCTCTGACCGGTTAAAGGAAAATTTAGGTTTTCCTCTTGGGTATCCTTTTCAATATCGGGTTGCTGATAATCGATGTCATGATACAGATGATTCTGGTCAAATGGTGCATTAAAATGATCCTCAACGAGATTTAAGTCGTAGGGGTTCTCGGGAGGTTCCTCGATAGGTACGTCAATGTGATCGGGGTGTTCAGGTGTTTGAGGGAATACTTCCTGATTGTACAGTTCTTGGCTTATAAAATTCTTTTTGTTGCCGTTAATCAAGGTGTTACCAGAACTGGTGTCCATGGGTTCAAATTTACGACTGATGTTAGATCTTTGGGACGCTTGTCCAAAGGGTTTAGGGGCAAATCCATTAGGTCGAAAAGCATTGGACTGGTTACTGAAAGGGCCGTTTGCTTTTGGCAAATAGCTTGGGAAACTAGAATTTGAGAACTGTGGTTTTGGGAAGTTGTTTTGTTGTGGGAAGCTCGGGAATGTTCGAGATGAATTGAAGTTGTTTGCCCATTGCGTTGGGGGTGCATTTGAAGTTTGAGGGTTACGGCTGAAATGGCTTGGGAAACTGGGTCTATTCATGGGCGTGGAACTAGAATTGTGAAATCTATTGGGTGGTTTTTGACTTTGCCCGAAATTTTGTGTAGTTTTGAAGCGAATAAAATTTTCCTCTTCTTTCACAAATGACATGGCTTGTTCCAAACTCGATGGGGTTTTTAATCTTACTACAAGTTGGAGGTTATACGGTAATCCATTGATGAACGTTTTTAGTGCAAATTCGTCGTAGTGATTAATCTTAATTAATTTTGTTTCATTGGTATCTGGGCCAGCGTTAAGTTTAGCAAATAGTAAACTCCTTGAATCTTGAATTCTCATGCCAAATTGCAAGGGAGATTCGGTTTTAAAAGGTTTTAAATTAATTAAGTCTTGTATTAGACAGTCTATAGATCTTTGATCCGCGAAACTGAGGGTCAAAACATCCTTTATGAGTGCCCAAGAATTTAATTCGACACGTGAAGAAATTAATTCGGCTGCTCTACCAGTCAATTTACTAAGTATCGTATCGAACAGGCAAATATTTATGGGATCATTTGGTTCTGCACGGTTAAAAAAAGCTTTTAACAGATTTTCCACAGCGGTAATAAATCTATTTAGTAAGCGAGGGTTACCGTCAAAATGTGGGATGTTATCAGACTGATATTTCAACAATTGGTAATTTACTGGGGGCATGTTGCTATTAGAATGGAGCGATATGTTATTAAATAAATCACTAAGATCAATTTCGTTTATCGGCTCAATCGTGAAGGCTCGGTTTTAGCAAAGTTAATACAATCGCTTCCTATTACTATTCTACTTAAAGTCTAATGCTAACAAAATGACAATTGATTAAACTTACAGCAAAATGAAGATTATTAGCTTCATGAAGTCTCTCGATGAGGCGATGGTCTTCGTCTTTGGGCTTCTCAGGATTGGCGATTTTTGTCCACCTGCGAAGGGTCCTACGAAGTACTGGAACTGGTCGATATGCTCTCGAACAGTGTCCAGGGCCTGTGGAGCTTGCTGTCTCGTCGTCGATTTGATCGGTGGTCCTTCGGGTTTCCTTAAGTCCTTTTGGAGTTAGATTCTTCTTTGAGCAAATTCTTGAAAGAAACCGTTCAAAATATGCCCTTTTGAACGTCTCAAAAATCCGAACGACTGCGCCAGTTATGTTTTGATCCGTTTTAAGACTCAAAAAAAAACACTTTACTTTGAAATTAATTTATTTCAAACAGGACCGATAGTAAACACAACGTTCGCGATACAAGCAAAGACTCACTAAAAAGGCTACTGCGCTTAATGCTACTTCTTATTTATACTAATCGTACGGGTGACGTCATAACAGCGACGCTTGGTGTTACGGGGATGTAACTTGCTCAAACCGGCCGATTTGACCTATTTCGGCCAAATCTGTCTATTTTGGATTCAAATTGCACCAAATTGATGAAAACGTGCCAAAATGACTAAAACAGGCAGAAACGAGCGAAATAGGTCAGAAACGATCGTTTCATGTCCGAATTTGCTCAAATCGACCGATTTGGCTTATTTCGGCCAAATCTGTCTATTTTGGATGGAAACAGAACCAAATGGATGAAAACGTGCCCAAATGACTAAAACAGGCAAAAACGAGCGAAATCGCTCAGAAACGATCGTTTCATCTCTGAATTTGCTCAAATCGACCGATTTGGCTTATTTCGGCCAAATCTGTCTATTTTGGATGGAAACAGAACCAAATGGATGAAAACGTGCCAAAATGACTAAAACAGGCAGAAACGAGCGAAATCGGTCAGAAACGATCGTTTCATCAAGGAATTTGTTCAAATCGGCCGATTTGACCTATTTCGGCCAAATCTGTCTATTTTGGATTCAAATTGCACCAAATTGATGTAATCGTGCCAAAATGACTAAAACAGGCAGAAACGAGCGAAATCGGTCAGAAACGATCGTTTCATCTCTGAATTTGCTCAAATCGACCGATTTGGCTTATTTCGGCCAAATCTGTCTATTTTGGATGGAAACAGAACCAAATGGATGAAAACGTGCCAAAATGACTAAAACAGGCAGAAACGAGCGAAATCAGTCAGAAACGATCGTTTCATGTCTGAATTTGCTCAAATCGACCGATTTGGCTTATTTCGGCCAAATCTGTGTATTTTGGATGGAAACAGAACCAAATGGATGAAAACGTGCCAAAATGACTAAAACAGGCAGAAACGAGCGAAATCGGTCAGAAACGATCGTTTCATGTCCGAATTTGCTCAAATAGACCGATTTGGCTTATTTCGGCCAAATCTGTCTATTTTGGATGGAAACTGAACCAAATGGATGAAAACGTGCCAAAATGACTAAAACTGGCAGAAACGAGCGAAATCGGTCAGAAACGATCGTTTCATCTCTGAATTAGCTCAAATCGACCCAATTGGCATATTTCGGCCAAATCTGTCTATTTTGGATGGAAACAGAAACAAATGGATGAAAACGTGCCAAAATGACTAAAACAGGCAGAAACGAGCGAAGTCGGTCAGAAACGATCGTTTCATCTCTGAATTTGCTCAAATCGACCGATTTGGCTTATTTCGGCCAAATCTGTCTATTTTGGATTCAAATTGCACCAAATGGATGAAAACGTGCCAAAATGACTAAAACAGGCAGAAACGAGCGAAATCGGTCAGAAACGATCGTTTCATCAAGGAATTTGCTCAAACCGGCCGATTTGACCTATTTCGGCCAAATCTGTCTATTTTGGATGGAAACAGAACCAAATGGATGAAAACGTGCCAAAATGACTAAAACAGGCAGAAACGAGCGAAATCGGTCAGAAACGATCGTTTCATCAAGGAATTTGTTCAAATCGGCCGATTTGACCTATTTCGGCCAAATCTGTCTATTTTGGATGGAAACAGAACCAAATGGATGAAAACGTGCCAAAATGACTAAAACAGGCAGAAACGAGCGAAATCGGTCAGAAACGATCGTTTCATCAAGGAATTTGTTCAAATCGGCCGATTTGACCTATTTCGGCCAAATCTGTCTATTTTGGATGGAAACAGAACCAAATGGATGAAAACGTGCCAAAATGACTAAAACAGGCAGAAACGAGCGAAATCGGTCAGAAACGATCGTTTCATCTCTGAATTTGTTCAAATCGACCGATTTGGTTTATCTCGGCCAAATCTGTCTATTTTGGATTCAAATTGCACCAAATGGATGAAAACGTGCCAAAATGACTAAAACAGGCAGAAACGAGCGAAATCGGTCAGAAACGATCGTTTCATGTCTGAATTTGCTCAAATCGACCGATTTGACTTATTTCGGCCAAATCTGTCTATTTTGGATGGAAACAGAACCAAATGGATGAAAACGTGCCAAAATGACTAAAACAGGCAGAAACGAGCGAAATCGGTCAGAAACGATCGTTTCATCAAGGAATTTGTTCAAATCGGCCGATTTGACCTATTTCGGCCAAATCTGTCTATTTTGGATGGAAACAGAACCAAATGGATGAAAACGTGCCAAAATGACAAAAACAGGCAGAAACGAGCGAAATCAGTCAGAAACGATCGTTTCATGTCTGAATTTGCTCAAATCGACCGATTTGACTTATTTCGGCCAAATCTGTCTATTTTGGATGGAAACAGAACCAAATGGATGAAAACGTGCCAAAATGACTAAAACAGGCAGAAACGAGCGAAATCGGTCAGAAACGATCGTTTCATCTCTGAATTTGTTCAAATCGACCGATTTGGTTTATCTCGGCCAAATCTGTCTATTTTGGATTAAAATTGCACCAAATGGATGAAAACGTGCCAAAATGACTAAAACAGGCAGAAACGAGCGAAATCGGTCAGAAACGATCGTTTCATCTCTGAATTTGCTCAAATCGACCGATTTGGATTATTTCGGCCAAATCTGTCTATTTTGGATGGAAACAGAACCAAATGGATGAAAACGTGCCAAAATGACTAAAACAGGCAGAAACGAACGAAATCGGTCAGAAACGAACGTTTCATCAAGGAATTTGCTCAAATCGACCGATTTGGATTATTTCGGCCAAATCTGTCTATTTTGGATTCAAATTGCACCAAATTGATGAAAACGTGCCAAAATGACTAAAACAGGCAGAAACGAGCGAAATCGGTCAGAAACGATCGTTTCATGTCCGAATTTGCTCAAATCGACCGATTTGGCTTATTTCGGCAAAATCTGTCTATTTTGGATGGAAACAGAACCAAATGGATGAAAACGTGCCAAAATGACTAAAACAGGCAGAAACGAGCGAAATCAGTCAGAAACGATCGTTTCATGTCTGAATTTGCTCAAATCGACCGATTTGGCTTATTTCGGCCAAATCTGTCTATTTTGGATGGAAACAGAACCAAATGGATGAAAACGTGCCAAAATGACTAAAACAGGCAGAAACGAGCGAAATCAGTCAGAAACGATCGTTTCATGTCTGAATTTGCTCAAATCGACCGATTTGGCTTATTTCGGCCAAATCTGTCTATTTTGGATGGAAACAGAACCAAATGGATGAAAACGTGCCCAAATGACTAAAACAGGCAAAAACGAGCGAAATCGCTCAGAAACGATCGTTTCATCTCTGAATTTGCTCAAATCGACCGATTTGGCTTATTTCGGCCAAATCTGTCTATTTTGGATGGAAACAGAACCAAATGGATGAAAACGTGCCAAAATGACTAAAACAGGCAGAAACGAGCGAAATCAGTCAGAAACGATCGTTTCATGTCTGAATTTGCTCAAATCGACCGATTTGGCTTATTTCGGCCAAATCTGTCTATTTTGGATGGAAACAGAACCAAATGGATGAAAACGTGCCAAAATGACTAAAACAGGCAGAAACGAACGAAATCGGTCAGAAACGAACGTTTCATCAAGGAATTTGCTCAAATCGACCGATTTGGATTATTTCGGCCAAATCTGTCTATTTTGGATTCAAATTGCACCAAATTGATGAAAACGTGCCAAAATGACTAAAACAGGCAGAAACGAGCGAAATCGGTCAGAAACGATCGTTTCATCAAGGAATTTGCTCAAATCGGCCGATTTGACCTATTTCGGCCAAATCTGTCTATTTTGGATGGAAACAGAACCAAATGGATGAAAACGTGCCAAAATGACTAAAACAGGCAGAAACGAGCGAAATCGGTCAGAAACGATCGTTTCATCAAGGAATTTGTTCAAATCGGCCGATTTGACCTATTTCGGCCAAATCTGTCTGTTTTGGATGGAAACAGAACCAAATGGATGAAAACGTGCCAAAATGACAAAAACAGGCAGAAACGAGCGAAATCGGTCAGAAACGATCGTTTCATCTCTGAATTTGTTCAAATCGACCGATTTGGTTTATCTCGGCCAAATCTGTCTATTTTGGATTCAAATTGCACCAAATGGATGAAAACGTGCCAAAATGACTAAAACAGGCAGAAACGAGCGAAATCGGTCAGAAACGATCGTTTCATGTCCGAATTTGCTCAAATCGACCGATTTGGCTTATTTCGGCCAAATCTGTCTATTTTGGATGGAAACAGAACCAAATGGATGAAAACGTGCCAAAATGACTAAAACAGGCAGAAACGAACGAAATCGGTCAGAAACGAACGTTTCATCAAGGAATTTGCTCAAATCGACCGATTTGGCTTATTTCGGCCAAATCTGTCTATTTTGGATGGAAACAGAACCAAATGGATGAAAACGTGCCAAAATGACTAAAACAGGCAGAAACGAACGAAATCGGTCAGAAACGAACGTTTCATCAAGGAATTTGCTCAAATCGACCGATTTGGCTTATTTCGGCCAAATCTGTCTATTTTGGATGGAAACAGAACCAAATGGATGAAAACGTGCCAAAATGACTAAAACAGGCAGAAACGAACGAAATCGGTCAGAAACGAACGTTTCATCAAGGAATTTGCTCAAATCGACCGATTTGGATTATTTCGGCCAAATCTGTCTATTTTGGATTCAAATTGCACCAAATTGATGAAAACGTGCCAAAATGACTAAAACAGGCAGAAACGAGCGAAATAGGTCAGAAACGATCGTTTCATGTCCGAATTTGCTCAAATCGACCGATTTGGCTTATTTCGGCCAAATCTGTCTATTTTGGATGGAAACAGAACCAAATGGATGAAAACGTGCCCAAATGACTAAAACAGGCAAAAACGAGCGAAATCGCTCAGAAACGATCGTTTCATCTCTGAATTTGCTCAAATCGACCGATTTGGCTTATTTCGGCCAAATCTGTCTATTTTGGATGGAAACAGAACCAAATGGATGAAAACGTGCCAAAATGACTAAAACAGGCAGAAACGAGCGAAATCAGTCAGAAACGATCGTTTCATGTCTGAATTTGCTCAAATCGACCGATTTGGCTTATTTCGGCCAAATCTGTCTATTTTGGATGGAAACAGAACCAAATGGATGAAAACGTGCCAAAATGACTAAAACAGGCAGAAACGAACGAAATCGGTCAGAAACGAACGTTTCATCAAGGAATTTGCTCAAATCGACCGATTTGGATTATTTCGGCCAAATCTGTCTATTTTGGATTCAAATTGCACCAAATTGATGAAAACGTGCCAAAATGACTAAAACAGGCAGAAACGAGCGAAATCGGTCAGAAACGATCGTTTCATGTCCGAATTTGCTCAAATCGACCGATTTGGCTTATTTCGGCAAAGTCTGTCTATTTTGGATGGAAACAGAACCAAATGGATGAAAACGTGCCAAAATGACTAAAACAGGCAGAAACGAGCGAAATCGGTCAGAAACGATCGTTTCATCAAGGAATTTGCTCAAATCGGCCGATTTGACCTATTTCGGCCAAATCTGTCTATTTTGGATGGAAACAGAACCAAATGGATGAAAACGTGCCAAAATGACTAAAACAGGCAGAAACGAGCGAAATCGGTCAGAAACGATCGTTTCATCAAGGAATTTGTTCAAATCGGCCGATTTGACCTATTTCGGCCAAATCTGTCTGTTTTGGATGGAAACAGAACCAAATGGATGAAAACGTGCCAAAATGACAAAAACAGGCAGAAACGAGCGAAATCGGTCAGAAACGATCGTTTCATCTCTGAATTTGTTCAAATCGACCGATTTGGTTTATCTCGGCCAAATCTGTCTATTTTGGATTCAAATTGCACCAAATGGATGAAAACGTGCCAAAATGACTAAAACAGGCAGAAACGAGCGAAATCGGTCAGAAACGATCGTTTCATGTCCGAATTTGCTCAAATCGACCGATTTGGCTTATTTCGGCAAAATCTGTCTATTTTGGATGGAAACAGAACCAAATGGATGAAAACGTGCCAAAATGACTAAAACAGGCAGAAACGAGCGAAATCAGTCAGAAACGATCGTTTCATGTCTGAATTTGCTCAAATCGACCGATTTGGCTTATTTCGGCCAAATCTGTCTATTTTGGATGGAAACAGAACCAAATGGATGAAAACGTGCCCAAATGACTAAAACAGGCAAAAACGAGCGAAATCGCTCAGAAACGATCGTTTCATCTCTGAATTTGCTCAAATCGACCGATTTGGCTTATTTCGGCCAAATCTGTCTATTTTGGATGGAAACAGAACCAAATGGATGAAAACGTGCCAAAATGACTAAAACAGGCAGAAACGAGCGAAATCAGTCAGAAACGATCGTTTCATGTCTGAATTTGCTCAAATCGACCGATTTGGCTTATTTCGGCCAAATCTGTCTATTTTGGATGGAAACAGAACCAAATGGATGAAAACGTGCCAAAATGACTAAAACAGGCAGAAACGAACGAAATCGGTCAGAAACGAACGTTTCATCAAGGAATTTGCTCAAATCGACCGATTTGGATTATTTCGGCCAAATCTGTCTATTTTGGATTCAAATTGCACCAAATTGATGAAAACGTGCCAAAATGACTAAAACAGGCAGAAACGAGCGAAATCGGTCAGAAACGATCGTTTCATGTCCGAATTTGCTCAAATCGACCGATTTGGCTTATTTCGGCAAAATCTGTCTATTTTGGATGGAAACAGAACCAAATGGATGAAAACGTGCCAAAATGACTAAAACAGGCAGAAACGAGCGAAATCGGTCAGAATCGATCGTTTCATCAAGGAATTTGCTCAAATCGGCCGATTTGACCTATTTCGGCCAAATCTGTCTATTTTGGATGGAAACAGAACCAAATGGATGAAAACGTGCCAAAATGACTAAAACAGGCAGAAACGAGCGAAATCGGTCAGAAACGATCGTTTCATCAAGGAATTTGTTCAAATCGGCCGATTTGACCTATTTCGGCCAAATCTGTCTGTTTTGGATGGAAACAGAACCAAATGGATGAAAACGTGCCAAAATGACAAAAACAGGCAGAAACGAGCGAAATCGGTCAGAAACGATCGTTTCATCTCTGAATTTGTTCAAATCGACCGATTTGGTTTATCTCGGCCAAATCTGTCTATTTTGGATTCAAATTGCACCAAATGGATGAAAACGTGCCAAAATGACAAAAACAGGCAGAAACGAGCGAAATCGGTCAGAAACGATCGTTTCATCTCTGAATTTGTTCAAATCGACCGATTTGGTTTATCTCGGCCAAATCTGTCTATTTTGGATTCAAATTGCACCAAATGGATGAAAACGTGCCAAAATAACTAAAACAGGCAGAAACGAGCGAAATCGGTCAGAAACGATCGTTTCATCAAGGAATTTGTTCAAATCGGCCGATTTGACCTATTTCGGCCAAATCTGTCTGTTTTGGATGGAAACAGAACCAAATGGATGAAAACGTGCCAAAATGACAAAAACAGGCAGAAACGAGCGAAATCGGTCAGAAACGATCGTTTCATCTCTGAATTTGTTCAAATCGACCGATTTGGTTTATCTCGGCCAAATCTGTCTATTTTGGATTCAAATTGCACCAAATGGATGAAAACGTGCCAAAATGACTAAAACAGGCAGAAACGAGCGAAATCGGTCAGAAACGATCGTTTCATGTCCGAATTTGCTCAAATCGACCGATTTGGCTTATTTCGGCCAAATCTGTCTATTTTGGATGGAAACAGAACCAAATGGATGAAAACGTGCCAAAATGACTAAAACAGGCAGAAACGAACGAAATCGGTCAGAAACGAACGTTTCATCAAGGAATTTGCTCAAATCGACCGATTTGGCTTATTTCGGCCAAATCTGTCTATTTTGGATGGAAACAGAACCAAATGGATGAAAACGTGCCAAAATGACTAAAACAGGCAGAAACGAACGAAATCGGTCAGAAACGAACGTTTCATCAAGGAATTTGCTCAAATCGACCGATTTGGCTTATTTCGGCCAAATCTGTCTATTTTGGATGGAAACAGAACCAAATGGATGAAAACGTGCCAAAATGACTAAAACAGGCAGAAACGAACGAAATCGGTCAGAAACGAACGTTTCATCAAGGAATTTGCTCAAATCGACCGATTTGGATTATTTCGGCCAAATCTGTCTATTTTGGATTCAAATTGCACCAAATTGATGAAAACGTGCCAAAATGACTAAAACAGGCAGAAACGAGCGAAATAGGTCAGAAACGATCGTTTCATGTCCGAATTTGCTCAAATCGACCGATTTGGCTTATTTCGGCCAAATCTGTCTATTTTGGATGGAAACAGAACCAAATGGATGAAAACGTGCCCAAATGACTAAAACAGGCAAAAACGAGCGAAATCGCTCAGAAACGATCGTTTCATCTCTGAATTTGCTCAAATCGACCGATTTGGCTTATTTCGGCCAAATCTGTCTATTTTGGATGGAAACAGAACCAAATGGATGAAAACGTGCCAAAATGACTAAAACAGGCAGAAACGAGCGAAATCAGTCAGAAACGATCGTTTCATGTCTGAATTTGCTCAAATCGACCGATTTGGCTTATTTCGGCCAAATCTGTCTATTTTGGATGGAAACAGAACCAAATGGATGAAAACGTGCCAAAATGACTAAAACAGGCAGAAACGAACGAAATCGGTCAGAAACGAACGTTTCATCAAGGAATTTGCTCAAATCGACCGATTTGGATTATTTCGGCCAAATCTGTCTATTTTGGATTCAAATTGCACCAAATTGATGAAAACGTGCCAAAATGACTAAAACAGGCAGAAACGAGCGAAATCGGTCAGAAACGATCGTTTCATGTCCGAATTTGCTCAAATCGACCGATTTGGCTTATTTCGGCAAAGTCTGTCTATTTTGGATGGAAACAGAACCAAATGGATGAAAACGTGCCAAAATGACTAAAACAGGCAGAAACGAGCGAAATCGGTCAGAAACGATCGTTTCATCAAGGAATTTGCTCAAATCGGCCGATTTGACCTATTTCGGCCAAATCTGTCTATTTTGGATGGAAACAGAACCAAATGGATGAAAACGTGCCAAAATGACTAAAACAGGCAGAAACGAGCGAAATCGGTCAGAAACGATCGTTTCATCAAGGAATTTGTTCAAATCGGCCGATTTGACCTATTTCGGCCAAATCTGTCTGTTTTGGATGGAAACAGAACCAAATGGATGAAAACGTGCCAAAATGACAAAAACAGGCAGAAACGAGCGAAATCGGTCAGAAACGATCGTTTCATCTCTGAATTTGTTCAAATCGACCGATTTGGTTTATCTCGGCCAAATCTGTCTATTTTGGATTCAAATTGCACCAAATGGATGAAAACGTGCCAAAATGACTAAAACAGGCAGAAACGAGCGAAATCGGTCAGAAACGATCGTTTCATGTCCGAATTTGCTCAAATCGACCGATTTGGCTTATTTCGGCAAAATCTGTCTATTTTGGATGGAAACAGAACCAAATGGATGAAAACGTGCCAAAATGACTAAAACAGGCAGAAACGAGCGAAATCAGTCAGAAACGATCGTTTCATGTCTGAATTTGCTCAAATCGACCGATTTGGCTTATTTCGGCCAAATCTGTCTATTTTGGATGGAAACAGAACCAAATGGATGAAAACGTGCCCAAATGACTAAAACAGGCAAAAACGAGCGAAATCGCTCAGAAACGATCGTTTCATCTCTGAATTTGCTCAAATCGACCGATTTGGCTTATTTCGGCCAAATCTGTCTATTTTGGATGGAAACAGAACCAAATGGATGAAAACGTGCCAAAATGACTAAAACAGGCAGAAACGAGCGAAATCAGTCAGAAACGATCGTTTCATGTCTGAATTTGCTCAAATCGACCGATTTGGCTTATTTCGGCCAAATCTGTCTATTTTGGATGGAAACAGAACCAAATGGATGAAAACGTGCCAAAATGACTAAAACAGGCAGAAACGAACGAAATCGGTCAGAAACGAACGTTTCATCAAGGAATTTGCTCAAATCGACCGATTTGGATTATTTCGGCCAAATCTGTCTATTTTGGATTCAAATTGCACCAAATTGATGAAAACGTGCCAAAATGACTAAAACAGGCAGAAACGAGCGAAATCGGTCAGAAACGATCGTTTCATGTCCGAATTTGCTCAAATCGACCGATTTGGCTTATTTCGGCAAAATCTGTCTATTTTGGATGGAAACAGAACCAAATGGATGAAAACGTGCCAAAATGACTAAAACAGGCAGAAACGAGCGAAATCGGTCAGAATCGATCGTTTCATCAAGGAATTTGCTCAAATCGGCCGATTTGACCTATTTCGGCCAAATCTGTCTATTTTGGATGGAAACAGAACCAAATGGATGAAAACGTGCCAAAATGACTAAAACAGGCAGAAACGAGCGAAATCGGTCAGAAACGATCGTTTCATCAAGGAATTTGTTCAAATCGGCCGATTTGACCTATTTCGGCCAAATCTGTCTGTTTTGGATGGAAACAGAACCAAATGGATGAAAACGTGCCAAAATGACAAAAACAGGCAGAAACGAGCGAAATCGGTCAGAAACGATCGTTTCATCTCTGAATTTGTTCAAATCGACCGATTTGGTTTATCTCGGCCAAATCTGTCTATTTTGGATTCAAATTGCACCAAATGGATGAAAACGTGCCAAAATAACTAAAACAGGCAGAAACGAGCGAAATCGGTCAGAAACGATCGTTTCATCTCTGAATTTGCTCAAATCGACCCATTTGGCATATTTCGGCCAAATCTGTCTATTTTGGATGGAAACAGAAACAAATGGATGAAAACGTGCCAAAATGACTAAAACAGGCAGAAACGAGCGAAGTCGGTCAGAAACGATCGTTTCATCTCTGAATTTGCTCAAATCGACCGATTTGGCTTATTTTGGCCAAATCTGTCTATTTTGGATGGAAACAGAACCAAATGGATGAAAACGTGCCAAAATGACTAAAACAGGCAGAAACGAACGAAATCGGTCAGAAACGAACGTTTCATCAAGGAATTTGCTCAAATCGACCGATTTGGATTATTTCGGCCAAATCTGTCTATTTTGGATTCAAATTGCACCAAATTGATGAAAACGTGCCAAAATGACTAAAACAGGCAGAAACGAGCGAAATAGGTCAGAAACGATCGTTTCATGTCCGAATTTGCTCAAATCGACCGATTTGGCTTATTTCGGCCAAATCTGTCTATTTTGGATGGAAACAGAACCAAATGGATGAAAACGTGCCCAAATGACTAAAACAGGCAAAAACGAGCGAAATCGCTCAGAAACGATCGTTTCATCTCTGAATTTGCTCAAATCGACCGATTTGGCTTATTTCGGCCAAATCTGTCTATTTTGGATGGAAACAGAACCAAATGGATGAAAACGTGCCAAAATGACTAAAACAGGCAGAAACGAGCGAAATCGGTCAGAAACGATCGTTTCATCAAGGAATTTGTTCAAATCGGCCGATTTGACCTATTTCGGCCAAATCTGTCTATTTTGGATTCAAATTGCACCAAATTGATGTAATCGTGCCAAAATGACTAAAACAGGCAGAAACGAGCGAAATCGGTCAGAAACGATCGTTTCATCTCTGAATTTGCTCAAATCGACCGATTTGGCTTATTTCGGCCAAATCTGTCTATTTTGGATGGAAACAGAACCAAATGGATGAAAACGTGCCAAAATGACTAAAACAGGCAGAAACGAGCGAAATCAGTCAGAAACGATCGTTTCATGTCTGAATTTGCTCAAATCGACCGATTTGGCTTATTTCGGCCAAATCTGTCTATTTTGGATGGAAACAGAACCAAATGGATGAAAACGTGCCAAAATGACTAAAACAGGCAGAAACGAGCGAAATCGGTCAGAAACGATCGTTTCATGTCCGAATTTGCTCAAATAGACCGATTTGGCTTATTTCGGCCAAATCTGTCTATTTTGGATGGAAACAGAACCAAATGGATGAAAACGTGCCAAAATGACTAAAACAGGCAGAAACGAGCGAAATCAGTCAGAAACGATCGTTTCATGTCTGAATTTGCTCAAATCGACCGATTTGACTTATTTCGGCCAAATCTGTCTATTTTGGATGGAAACAGAACCAAATGGATGAAAACGTGCCAAAATGACTAAAACAGGCAGAAACGAGCGAAATCGGTCAGAAACGATCGTTTCATCTCTGAATTTGCTCAAATCGACCGATTTGGCTTATTTCGGCCAAATCTGTCTATTTTGGATGGAAACAGAACCAAATGGATGAAAACGTGCCAAAATGACTAAAACAGGCAGAAACGAGCGAAATCGGTCAGAAACGATCGTTTCATCAAGGAATTTGCTCAAATCGGCCGATTTGACCTATTTCGGCCAAATCTGTCTATTTTGGATGGAAACAGAACCAAATGGATGAAAACGAGCCAAAATGACTAAAACAGGCAGAAACGAGCGAAATCGGTCAGAAACGATCGTTTCATCTCTGAATTTGCTCAAATCGACCGATTTGATTTATTTCGGCCAAATCTGTCTATTTTGGATGGAAACAGAACCAAATGGATGAAAACGTGCCAAAATGACTAAAACAGGCAGAAACGAGCGAAATCGGTCAGAAACGATCGTTTCATCTCTGAATTTGCTCAAATCGACCGATTTGACTTATTTCGGCCAAATCTGTGTATTTTGGATGGAAACAGAACCAAATGGATGAAAACGTGCCAAAATGACTAAAACAGGCAGAAACGAGCGAAATCGGTCAGAAACGATCGTTTCATCAAGGAATTTGCTCAAACCGGCCGATTTGACCTATTTCGGCCAAATCTGTCTATTTTGGATGGAAACAGAACCAAATGGATGAAAACGTGCCAAAATGACTAAAACTGGCAGAAACGAGCGAAATCGGTCAGAAACGATCGTTTCATCTCTGAATTAGCTCAAATCGACCCAATTGGCATATTTCGGCCAAATCTGTCTATTTTGGATGGAAACAGAACCAAATGGATGAAAACGTGCCAAAATGACAAAAACAGGCAGAAACGAGCGAAATCAGTCAGAAACGATCGTTTCATGTCTGAATTTGCTCAAATCGACCGATTTGACTTATTTCGGCCAAATCTGTCTATTTTGGATGGAAACAGAACCAAATGGATGAAAACGTGCCAAAATGACTAAAACAGGCAGAAACGAGCGAAATCGGTCAGAAACGATCGTTTCATCTCTGAATTTGTTCAAATCGACCGATTTGGTTTATCTCGGCCAAATCTGTCTATTTTGGATTAAAATTGCACCAAATGGATGAAAACGTGCCAAAATGACTAAAACAGGCAGAAACGAGCGAAATCGGTCAGAAATGATCGTTTCATCTCTGAATTTGCTCAAATCGACCGATTTGGATTATTTCGGCCAAATCTGTCTATTTTGGATGGAAACAGAACCAAATGGATGAAAACGTGCCAAAATGACTAAAACAGGCAGAAACGAACGAAATCGGTCAGAAACGAACGTTTCATCAAGGAATTTGCTCAAATCGACCGATTTGGATTATTTCGGCCAAATCTGTCTATTTTGGATTCAAATTGCACCAAATTGATGAAAACGTGCCAAAATGACTAAAACAGGCAGAAACGAGCGAAATCGGTCAGAAACGATCGTTTCATGTCCGAATTTGCTCAAATCGACCGATTTGGCTTATTTCGGCAAAATCTGTCTATTTTGGATGGAAACAGAACCAAATGGATGAAAACGTGCCAAAATGACTAAAACAGGCAGAAACGAGCGAAATCAGTCAGAAACGATCGTTTCATGTCTGAATTTGCTCAAATCGACCGATTTGGCTTATTTCGGCCAAATCTGTCTATTTTGGATGGAAACAGAACCAAATGGATGAAAACGTGCCAAAATGACTAAAACAGGCAGAAACGAGCGAAATCAGTCAGAAACGATCGTTTCATGTCTGAATTTGCTCAAATCGACCGATTTGGCTTATTTCGGCCAAATCTGTCTATTTTGGATGGAAACAGAACCAAATGGATGAAAACGTGCCCAAATGACTAAAACAGGCAAAAACGAGCGAAATCGCTCAGAAACGATCGTTTCATCTCTGAATTTGCTCAAATCGACCGATTTGGCTTATTTCGGCCAAATCTGTCTATTTTGGATGGAAACAGAACCAAATGGATGAAAACGTGCCAAAATGACTAAAACAGGCAGAAACGAGCGAAATCAGTCAGAAACGATCGTTTCATGTCTGAATTTGCTCAAATCGACCGATTTGGCTTATTTCGGCCAAATCTGTCTATTTTGGATGGAAACAGAACCAAATGGATGAAAACGTGCCAAAATGACTAAAACAGGCAGAAACGAACGAAATCGGTCAGAAACGAACGTTTCATCAAGGAATTTGCTCAAATCGACCGATTTGGATTATTTCGGCCAAATCTGTCTATTTTGGATTCAAATTGCACCAAATTGATGAAAACGTGCCAAAATGACTAAAACAGGCAGAAACGAGCGAAATCGGTCAGAAACGATCGTTTCATCAAGGAATTTGCTCAAATCGGCCGATTTGACCTATTTCGGCCAAATCTGTCTATTTTGGATGGAAACAGAACCAAATGGATGAAAACGTGCCAAAATGACTAAAACAGGCAGAAACGAGCGAAATCGGTCAGAAACGATCGTTTCATCAAGGAATTTGTTCAAATCGGCCGATTTGACCTATTTCGGCCAAATCTGTCTGTTTTGGATGGAAACAGAACCAAATGGATGAAAACGTGCCAAAATGACAAAAACAGGCAGAAACGAGCGAAATCGGTCAGAAACGATCGTTTCATCTCTGAATTTGTTCAAATCGACCGATTTGGTTTATCTCGGCCAAATCTGTCTATTTTGGATTCAAATTGCACCAAATGGATGAAAACGTGCCAAAATGACTAAAACAGGCAGAAACGAGCGAAATCGGTCAGAAACGATCGTTTCATGTCCGAATTTGCTCAAATCGACCGATTTGGCTTATTTCGGCCAAATCTGTCTATTTTGGATGGAAACAGAACCAAATGGATGAAAACGTGCCAAAATGACTAAAACAGGCAGAAACGAACGAAATCGGTCAGAAACGAACGTTTCATCAAGGAATTTGCTCAAATCGACCGATTTGGCTTATTTCGGCCAAATCTGTCTATTTTGGATGGAAACAGAACCAAATGGATGAAAACGTGCCAAAATGACTAAAACAGGCAGAAACGAACGAAATCGGTCAGAAACGAACGTTTCATCAAGGAATTTGCTCAAATCGACCGATTTGGCTTATTTCGGCCAAATCTGTCTATTTTGGATGGAAACAGAACCAAATGGATGAAAACGTGCCAAAATGACTAAAACAGGCAGAAACGAACGAAATCGGTCAGAAACGAACGTTTCATCAAGGAATTTGCTCAAATCGACCGATTTGGATTATTTCGGCCAAATCTGTCTATTTTGGATTCAAATTGCACCAAATTGATGAAAACGTGCCAAAATGACTAAAACAGGCAGAAACGAGCGAAATCGGTCAGAAACGATCGTTTCATGTCCGAATTTGCTCAAATCGACCGATTTGGCTTATTTCGGCAAAATCTGTCTATTTTGGATGGAAACAGAACCAAATGGATGAAAACGTGCCAAAATGACTAAAACAGGCAGAAACGAGCGAAATCGGTCAGAAACGATCGTTTCATCAAGGAATTTGCTCAAATCGGCCGATTTGACCTATTTCGGCCAAATCTGTCTATTTTGGATGGAAACAGAACCAAATGGATGAAAACGTGCCAAAATGACTAAAACAGGCAGAAACGAGCGAAATCGGTCAGAAACGATCGTTTCATCAAGGAATTTGTTCAAATCGGCCGATTTGACCTATTTCGGCCAAATCTGTCTGTTTTGGATGGAAACAGAACCAAATGGATGAAAACGTGCCAAAATGACAAAAACAGGCAGAAACGAGCGAAATCGGTCAGAAACGATCGTTTCATCTCTTTTTTTTTTTTTTTTTTTTTTTTTTTTTGGGGACGCGACCCCGGGGATAAAAAATCTTGTCGGTAAGACGGTACTGGAGTCCGTACTACCAGCCTGTGTGGGGTTTCACCCACTAAAAAACCCCGTGTTTGCCGAGGATTTCGAGCCCGTGCCGAACTCCTCTATCGCGCTTTTGGGCCGCTTTTGGTTTTTGGCATGAGATAACAGAGTCAAGCGGGACTATCGCTTTTTACTCTGCTATCGCTCTTGGCCTTTTTCGTGCCTTTCTCGGTAGGTGAGTCTGGTCACCGCCCGGATCTTTGGCGTGAGTCACCCCGCCGACAGGGGGTTCTTCTGCCCTCTTCTGTCCTTCTGGACGCTTCTTTCTTCGTCGGCTGTCTCCCTCGTTGGTTGCTGGTTCGCAATGATGAGTTTGAAGTACCAGAAAGGCTATCTGGCCTTCTTCCTTCCATCATTGCGGGTTTGCCTTTTTGGCTCTTTTTCTGTTTTTCTTTCAAGTCTTTCTACTTGTTTGGTCCTGTGTGGGTTGGTTCCCTTCATCATCCGTTGTCCAGCAACTGATGTCTTGGTCTCTTGTGTGGTATGGCATCTTCCAGACTGTAGTCGGTTGCCCTCCTGATCAGCTCGTTTTCATGTCCTTCCGTTGCTTGGAACGTCTTGATTGCATGGTCCCTAATGACGTCCGTCATTGTCCTGTAATTGAGATCTTGCTTTATCCTTTCATTGCTAACGTACCAAGGTGCACCTAGAGCCGTCCTCAGAGCAATGTTTTCCACTGCCTGAAGACTTTTCAGATGCGTCCTGGCTGCATAACCCCATGCTGTTGATGCATACGTTAGCTGTGGTTGTATCACGGTTTTGATGAGCGTGATCTTGTTCCTAAGAGGCAGCTTGGAGTTCCTTCTTAGCATCGGGTACAGTTTTGCTCTGGTCATTTTTGCTTTTTTCCTTGTCTTCGCTATGTGCTGCTGCCACGTAAGGCTTTTTTCCATATCCACGCCCAGGTACGTGACCTTGTTGCTCCACGGTATCTGTTCATTTTTGATCACCAGTTGGTTTTCGGTCCTGATTTTTCTTCTCCGTCTGAAGACGATGGCCTGGGTCTTCTCCGGGTTTATGTCTATTTTCCATTTCGAAAACCATTTCTCCAGATCTGTGATCTCCTGTTGCAGATACCTGACCAGAATTGTCCCGTTCCAGGATCTAGCCAGTATTGCCGTATCGTCGGCGTATAGTGCCAGTTGTGTTTGTTCTGTCCTAGGTGGGTCTGACACGTAGATATTGTACAGGAACGGGGATAGTACCGCTCCTTGAGGTACTCCCGCTTCTATTGCCCTGTACGTCGAATGATGTCGATCCAGTTTGGTACGGAATGTCCTGTTTCGGAGAAAGGTTCCGACGAGTTTGACCAGCGAGATTTTGAATCCCGCGTCTATCATCTTTACCAATAGGCCGTTGTGCCAAACTCTATCGAATGCCTTTGCTATGTCCAACAGTACTGCTCCTGCAGCCTGTTTCCTGTTGAAGCTCTCCGTGATGTATTCTGTCATTCTCAGCACCTGAAGTTCTGTGGAATGCTGCTTTCTGAACCCAAACTGTTCGTCGGGGATTGTTTTTAAGCCTTCCTCGCATTCTCTTAGCCTCTTCAAAATGACTCTTTCCACGACTTTTCCCATGTGTGGCAGGAGACTTATCGGTCTGTAGTTCTGTGGAAGGAGGTGATTTTTTCCTGGTTTGGGCAGCAGGATGATATCGGCCTTCTTCCAGTTCTCCGGGAAGTGCCGTAGCCTCAGGACCGCATTGGCAATGTTCACCAATGCGGCTACCCCTCGTACTGGCAACTTCTTAAGAGTCTGGTTTCCGATCTGATCGCATCCGGGTGCTTTTCTTACTTTCAGGTGCCGTATTATCTCCTTTATTTCGTTTGGCGTTACGTGTCTTATGATTTCCTGGTCCTCCGTGTTTTCAATTTGTCTGACGCGTCTGTCGACTTCTTCTTCCCAGTCTTCGGCGTCTTCATCCTCAATTTCGTTTTCTCGAAATTGTTTTTCCAAGCTGTCAGCAAAGGCCTCTGCTTTATCATGTGTAGTGTACACGATTCCCCGTTCTCCTTGGATGGGAGGAATCGGTTTCCTCTTTGATTTCATCGCTTTGAGCGTTTTCCACATGCTCCTGTCCTGTGGGTTAAGGGATTCCAGGTGCTCCTGCCACTGTTTTTCCCTGACTTCCTGTAGCGCCGCTTTAATCCTTCTATTCAGTTGATTCAGAGCATTTTTGTCGGCCGGGGCATTTGTCCTAAATGCCTTTTTCTTTGCTCGTCTCCTTTGCTGAATCAGCTGTTTGGTTTCCTCCGGAATTTTGTCCAAGTAATCTCTTATCCTCCGTTTCTTGGTGATTTTCGAGCTCGCGTTTAGTGCTGTTCGTATGTCCCTCTCCAGAGTTGAAACGGCCTCTTCGATTTCAACTACATTTTCAATTCTGTTAATGACAGATATTTCTCTTTGTAATGTTGTTTTGAACAGGCCCCAATTTGTCCTTTTGAGCTCGATCGTGTCGTCTACGGGTGGTCCGTTTCCCAATAAAACTCGGATTGGATTGTGATCGGAGGATCCTTCCTGTAGAACTTCCATTTCTACTCCCATGGCTAGATCCCTAACTAGCATGATGTCCAAGACGTCGTTCGTTCCCACAGTTGCCATATGTGTAGGCTCTTCCGTTGCCTTTACACGCACGTCTTCTCTCTTTTCTAGAAAGTATTCTAGTTGCCTACCGTTTCTATTTCTGATTCTGCTATGCCAGTCTGGAGACTTCGAATTAAAATCCCCGATGGCTATGTGTTGTCCTCTTTGTTTCTTGAAGAGAACTTTATCCAGGTCGTTTTGCAAGAGCCCTAGGTTCGGTGGATGATAGCAGGAAGCAATTCTTAGTCTGCTCCTGGCAGTAATAACCTCCACTGCTATAGCTTCAGTTCTTTCCGTTTCTATTGGCGGCAACTGGACGTGCTGAATGTTGGTCTTGACGAGAAGTGCTGTTCCTCCGTGTGCCACTTCTCCTTGATTTTCTTTATCCTTCCTATATGTTTGGTATCCTGGGATCCTGAAGTCTTCCATAGGTCGTAGCCTCGTCTCCTGGATGGCTACTATATCGGGGTTTTGACGTTGTAACAGCTCCTGCAGCTCTGATTTACGCCCCTTAATACCATTGATGTTCCATGATATTATCTGCAGTGCTGAAGGTTTTGGATGTGCTTCCATTAACCTTGTATTTTTGGAAGATTGGCGAAGAATGCACTCATTGCTGAGTACATCATCTGCATCTGTTTTAGGGCCTGCTGAAAGTCAACAGGCTCTTCGTTTTTGGGGGCATTTTTCGCTGTTTTTGCCGCTGCAGCGTAGCTAGTTCCTGGCTTGAACGGTGGTGGAATTGGGGCTTCCTTCATTGCCGTTTTCTTTTCTGTCTTCCTTGGAGTTTCCTTGGTAGGTTTGGTTGGTTGAGGGACTTTTTTACATCCCCTGTAGCTGGCAGGGTGGGGTCCTCCACAATTTACGCACTTGGCTGGTACGTTCTTGGCTTTCTTGCAGTCCCCTGTATGGTGGTCTTCTCCGCACTTTACGCATTTTGGTGCAACCGTGCAGAATCGCTGAGAGTGTCCAAATTGCTGGCAACGGTGACATTGCGCCGGTCCAGGTTGTTGCCTTTGAGCCTCTACTCTCACGCTGAGATCGCAGCATCTATTTATGGCGAAAATTTTTTGTTTGTCTTCAGGGTTGACTTGGACAAGCATCAGGGGCAAAATCCTCTTGTCTACTCTGCTCTTCATCCTCTGTACTGAGCATGTTTGGATTCCTTGCTCTAGCAGATCTCGCTTTACTTCTTCCTCCGTTACGTTTTGCGGAAGAAGTCCTAGCACTGCCCGGATTTTCTTTTCCTCTGGCAGGCTGTAAGTGTGGAATTCCTTACGGTCTTCTTTAAGGAGCCTGGTTATTGCTCGATAATCCTCTGCAGAGTTTGGGGTTATTGCCACTCCCTTTCCTGTCATCTTTGCCTTATTGTAGACAATCCTTCTTGACCGTAGTCTGTTGCTGACGGCGGTCCAGTCCTCTGCATTTCTCAATACAATGGGGGGGATTCTCTTGTCCCATTGCCTTTCTTCCGTTTTGTCTTTCTGTTGTTGTTCCGTCTGTTGAGTAGGTCTTCTTTGCGCTTCTTCCCTTTTGCGCTCGTTTTCCTTCTTTTGTTCCTCCCATTGCTCTCTTTGGATCCGCTTCAGATCCAGTTCCCTCATTTCCTCGTCTGAATTTTCATTATCATCCAGCTCCGCTTCCGAATCTGACGTTTCGACTATCATCTTCTTCTTTTTCCTCTTAAGTTCCTCTCCATCTCTACTTTCCATCTTTTCCAATCGCTCTTCTAAGCGTTTCAGCACCTCGAGAAGTTTCAGGTTTGTATTTTTAAGCTCTTCAATTTCCTTCGCTTTTTGAAGATTATCTTCGCAGAGACGTCTATTTACCTCGAATAGAGTCTCTGGGGTGCGGCGGTATTTCTCAGCCGTCCGCGCACCAGTCGAATTCGTCGGTCCTTCCTGACCTAGTTCAGCCATTTCAGACTAAACCTGGCTTTAGGCAAATGCCTACTATAGGGACGCTTATACCTTCTTCTTCTGAATCTGAAATTTTAAAGTATTAGCACCAAAAAGGAAAATAAATACCTTAAAAGGCACTCTGTGTTGAGAAACACAAAAATGCACTGTCGTCACTCCTATTGGTCCAGTCTCTCAATCAACACAAGCATAGATATCGGCCTAGCCTGCAAAAGCGTAGGCCCAGACGCTCGGCGCGCTAAAAGCGGCAATCAGTGCAGCGGTCGCGTACAAGGACGCTCGCCGACTTAATTGCTTCTTTCAACACTAAACACAAGCCGTCTGACCTCGATTTGTCGCTAACGGTTTTCTTTGTCGGTACGTCGTTATCGCCGCGGAGCTGTACAGACACATCTGATCACTTCCACGTCCGAAATCGAACTGATCGTTTCATCTCTGAATTTGTTCAAATCGACCGATTTGGTTTATCTCGGCCAAATCTGTCTATTTTGGATTCAAATTGCACCAAATGGATGAAAACGTGCCAAAATGACTAAAACAGGCAGAAACGAGCGAAATCGGTCAGAAACGATCGTTTCATGTCCGAATTTGCTCAAATCGACCGATTGGCTTATTTCGGCAAAATCTGTCTATTTTGGATGGAAACAGAACCAAATGGATGAAAACGTGCCAAAATGACTAAAACAGGCAGAAACGAGCGAAATCAGTCAGAAACGATCGTTTCATGTCTGAATTTGCTCAAATCGACCGATTTGGCTTATTTCGGCCAAATCTGTCTATTTTGGATGGAAACAGAACCAAATGGATGAAAACGTGCCCAAATGACTAAAACAGGCAAAAACGAGCGAAATCGCTCAGAAACGATCGTTTCATCTCTGAATTTGCTCAAATCGACCGATTTGGCTTATTTCGGCCAAATCTGTCTATTTTGGATGGAAACAGAACCAAATGGATGAAAACGTGCCAAAATGACTAAAACAGGCAGAAACGAGCGAAATCAGTCAGAAACGATCGTTTCATGTCTGAATTTGCTCAAATCGACCGATTTGGCTTATTTCGGCCAAATCTGTCTATTTTGGATGGAAACAGAACCAAATGGATGAAAACGTGCCAAAATGACTAAAACAGGCAGAAACGAACGAAATCGGTCAGAAACGAACGTTTCATCAAGGAATTTGCTCAAATCGACCGATTTGGATTATTTCGGCCAAATCTGTCTATTTTGGATTCAAATTGCACCAAATTGATGAAAACGTGCCAAAATGACTAAAACAGGCAGAAACGAGCGAAAATCGGTCAGAAACGATCGTTTCATGTCCGAATTTGCTCAAATCGACCGATTTGGCTTATTTCGGCAAAATCTGTCTATTTTGGATGGAAACAGAACCAAATGGATGAAAACGTGCCAAAATGACTAAAACAGGCAGAAACGAGCGAAATCGGTCAGAAACGATCGTTTCATCAAGGAATTTGCTCAAATCGGCCGATTTGACCTATTTCGGCCAAATCTGTCTATTTTGGATGGAAACAGAACCAAATGGATGAAAACGTGCCAAAATGACTAAAACAGGCAGAAACGAGCGAAATCGGTCAGAAACGATCGTTTCATCAAGGAATTTGTTCAAAATCGGCCGATTTGACCTATTTCGGCCAAATCTGTCTGTTTTGGATGGAAACAGAACCAAATGGATGAAAACGTGCCAAAATGACTAAAACAGGCAGAAACGAACGAAATCGGTCAGAAACGAACGTTTCATCAAGGAATTTGCTCAAATCGACCGATTTGGATTATTTCGGCCAAATCTGTCTATTTTGGATTCAAATTGCACCAAATTGATGAAAACGTGCCAAAATGACTAAAACAGGCAGAAACGAGCGAAATAGGTCAGAAACGATCGTTTCATGTCCGAATTTGCTCAAATCGACCGATTTGGCTTATTTCGGCCAAATCTGTCTATTTTGGATGGAAACAGAACCAAATGGATGAAAACGTGCCCAAATGACTAAAACAGGCAAAAACGAGCGAAATCGCTCAGAAACGATCGTTTCATCTCTGAATTTGCTCAAATCGACCGATTTGGCTTATTTCGGCCAAATCTGTCTATTTTGGATGGAAACAGAACCAAATGGATGAAAACGTGCCAAAATGACTAAAACAGGCAGAAACGAGCGAAACCAGTCAGAAACGATCGTTTCATGTCTGAATTTGCTCAAATCGACCGATTTGGCTTATTTCGGCCAAATCTGTCTATTTTGGATGGAAACAGAACCAAATGGATGAAAACGTGCCAAAATGACTAAAACAGGCAGAAACGAACGAAATCGGTCAGAAACGAACGTTTCATCAAGGAATTTGCTCAAATCGACCGATTTGGATTATTTCGGCCAAATCTGTCTATTTTGGATTCAAATTGCACCAAATTGATGAAAACGTGCCAAAATGACTAAAACAGGCAGAAACGAGCGAAATCGGTCAGAAACGATCGTTTCATGTCCGAATTTGCTCAAATCGACCGATTTGGCTTATTTCGGCAAAATCTGTCTATTTTGGATGGAAACAGAACCAAATGGATGAAAACGTGCCAAAATGACTAAAACAGGCAGAAACGAGCGAAATCGGTCAGAAACGATCGTTTCATCAAGGAATTTGCTCAAATCGGCCGATTTGACCTATTTCGGCCAAATCTGTCTATTTTGGATGGAAACAGAACCAAATGGATGAAAACGTGCCAAAATGACTAAAACAGGCAGAAACGAGCGAAATCGGTCAGAAACGATCGTTTCATCAAGGAATTTGTTCAAATCGGCCGATTTGACCTATTTCGGCCAAATCTGTCTGTTTTGGATGGAAACAGAACCAAATGGATGAAAACGTGCCAAAATGACAAAAACAGGCAGAAACGAGCGAAATCGGTCAGAAACGATCGTTTCATCTCTGAATTTGTTCAAATCGACCGATTTGGTTTATCTCGGCCAAATCTGTCTATTTTGGATTCAAATTGCACCAAATGGATGAAAACGTGCCAAAATGACTAAAACAGGCAGAAACGAGCGAAATCGGTCAGAAACGATCGTTTCATGTCCGAATTTGCTCAAATCGACCGATTTGGCTTATTTCGGCAAAATCTGTCTATTTTGGATGGAAACAGAACCAAATGGATGAAAACGTGCCAAAATGACTAAAACAGGCAGAAACGAGCGAAATCAGTCAGAAACGATCGTTTCATGTCTGAATTTGCTCAAATCGACCGATTTGGCTTATTTCGGCCAAATCTGTCTATTTTGGATGGAAACAGAACCAAATGGATGAAAACGTGCCCAAATGACTAAAACAGGCAAAAACGAGCGAAATCGCTCAGAAACGATCGTTTCATCTCTGAATTTGCTCAAATCGACCGATTTGGCTTATTTCGGCCAAATCTGTCTATTTTGGATGGAAACAGAACCAAATGGATGAAAACGTGCCAAAATGACTAAAACAGGCAGAAACGAGCGAAATCAGTCAGAAACGATCGTTTCATGTCTGAATTTGCTCAAATCGACCGATTTGGCTTATTCGGCCAAATCTGTCTATTTTGGATGGAAACAGAACCAAATGGATGAAAACGTGCCAAAATGACTAAAACAGGCAGAAACGAACGAAATCGGTCAGAAACGAACGTTTCATCAAGGAATTTGCTCAAATCGACCGATTTGGATTATTTCGGCCAAATCTGTCTATTTTGGATTCAAATTGCACCAAATTGATGAAAACGTGCCAAAATGACTAAAACAGGCAGAAACGAGCGAAATCGGTCAGAAACGATCGTTTCATGTCCGAATTTGCTCAAATCGACCGATTTGGCTTATTTCGGCAAAATCTGTCTATTTTGGATGGAAACAGAACCAAATGGATGAAAACGTGCCAAAATGACTAAAACAGGCAGAAACGAGCGAAATCGGTCAGAAACGATCGTTTCATCAAGGAATTTGCTCAAATCGGCCGATTTGACCTATTTCGGCCAAATCTGTCTATTTTGGATGGAAACAGAACCAAATGGATGAAAACGTGCCAAAATGACTAAAACAGGCAGAAACGAGCGAAATCGGTCAGAAACGATCGTTTCATCAAGGAATTTGTTCAAATCGGCCGATTTGACCTATTTCGGCCAAATCTGTCTGTTTTGGATGGAAACAGAACCAAATGGATGAAAACGTGCCAAAATGACAAAAACAGGCAGAAACGAGCGAAATCGGTCAGAAACGATCGTTTCATCTCTGAATTTGTTCAAATCGACCGATTTGGTTTATCTCGGCCAAATCTGTCTATTTTGGATTCAAATTGCACCAAATGGATGAAAACGTGCCAAAATAACTAAAACAGGCAGAAACGAGCGAAGTCGGTCAGAAACGATCGTTTCATCTCTGAATTTGCTCAAATCGACCGATTTGGCTTATTTCGGCCAAATCTGTCTATTTTGGATGGAAACAGAACCAAATGGATGAAAACGTGCCAAAATGACTAAAACAGGCAGAAACGAACGAAATCGGTCAGAAACGAACGTTTCATCTCTGAATTTGCTGAATCAAAATAAAACACATATTATCAAAAAAATAAAATATGCTATACTAGCATACAATAATTCTATTCACTCAGCGACAAATCTTAAACCAATAGATATAATAAATGGTCATATTAATTGCGAAGATCCTTTTAATGTAGACATAGATCAAACTCTTATGACTAACTATGTAACTGATCATCGAGATCGAACGAAAATTTTATATTCGAAAATAAATCAATTATTAATTCAAGGTAAAGAGAAAACTATAGGAAAGTTAAATGAAAATAGAGATAAACCAAATTTGTTTGAACCTCAAACCCAAACGTACATTAAGAAACATTCAAGAGATAAATTGTCTAATACTTTCCAACCCCAAACAAAGATAGAAACTACCAACCCTTTACGTAAAACTGTAGGTACTACAGGTCAAGCTAAAATTCACATGGATAATCTTAAAAGACCTTTTAGGAATAGATACAGCTTTGATGCGAAATTATAAAACTAAAATAAAAATATATGTATAAATATAAATATATATATTAATTTTAAATATTAAGTAACAAATAATATTGTATTTCAGTGTCCTTGTTGGAGCATTTGGAAGTCAAGCTCAAAACATTGTCATGATACAAGAAATAAACGATAATCCAGGCATCATACCTCTTAAAGTAGGCCATGCTAGAATTACAGATTATAAGCATACAATGTTACATTACTACGATCTAAACCTAATCATTAACTACATGAACGCATTGCACATAAAGACGTTAAATGTGACAAAACAAGTAAACAATACTAAGCAATACAGACCATATACAGAACAATTGAAAACTTATTTGAAAATCGTCGAATTCATTCAAGAAAGGACTGAGACAAAACTATATCAGATAACGCCACACCCCCAAAGAAAGAAACGTGGACTAATAAATGGGTTAGGTTCCATATTTAAATCTATTACGGGAAATCTTGACGCATCTGACGGAGATAGATACAATAATCTTATACAAACTCTCCAGATAAATCAAGAAAATCTAGAAGCAGAAATTTCTAACCAAGGATCATTATCAATAACGGTAATGGAATCGTTTAATCGTACAATGCAGCAATTATATGAAAATGAGAAGTTGATTGAAAATAAAATGAATCAGGTTCTACCATATATTGGAGATGTAGCATATGTTAGAAACTTCGTATTATTAAAAGAAGTAATTAACGAAATTATTAACATGTACCAAATAATTGATTCTATCCTTCAAGATATGGAGAACTCATTAGTATTCTCACGGCTTAAACTTATGCATCCGAGCATAATCAAAACCAATGATTTATATATTGAATTAAGTAAACTCCAAAAAAGACTGGGAGTTGATCGATTACCTATAGCTGTGACAAAAGACAAAATCCAATTATTCGAACAAATCATTGATTTTGAGTGCTTTGTTTTCAAGAATAAAATAACACATGTTTTACACATTCCTATTGTGCATAATCAATCTTTTGATTACTTCCACTTATATTCAGTTCCTATCCTTAACAAAGGTCAGTTTAAGGTTATTTTACCTCAAAATAAATTTCTCTTGTTAAATCAATTGCACTACGTTTACTTCGGAGAGAGATGTCAGAAGATGAAACCAGAACTTTATCTATGCCACAAGGAGAATTTAAATAAAATCGAAGAAGATGCCCCTTGCGAAGTTAAATTATTAAATTACGGCAAATCCGTTCCAACATGCAATCAAATCAAATCTACAAACCATGCTATTCCCGGACATCAACACGACTGAAACCATCTTACCAACACTGAATCTAAGCCTGCACATTCCAGAACTAAAGTTGGATGACCTACATGAATTGCGAAACACAGCCTTCAAGAAACGACATCAACTTTTGCAAACCAACCAGTTATTGAACTCTCCTAACATTTGGACAATATTCATTTACATATTGATCGCAACTTGCTGCTTAATTCTAATTGCTAAATGGATAATCATGCCGAGGATGCTGAGAAGAAAATCAACCAGACCGGAACCAGAAGCCATTCAACTTCCAAGACAAGCATAGAAGTTGAAACTTAGGGGGAAGGAGTTACATTATAGCAACATATAAGTTTCCATATAATAAATTACGCCGCAAATCTTGCTGACGATGTAACTATTTTCATATAAATAAGAAAATGTTCTAGATTAGAATTAATTAATATCTAATATTCATACTGTTGTTACCATTTAGTTAGAAGTCAGTTGTGAGAAATAAAGTTTTTTTTTTAAAATAAAGAACAACGTTACGAGTTGTTAACTCACGTTTTCATCCATTTGGTTCTGTTTCCATCCAAAATAGACAGATTTGGCCGAAATATGCCAAATGGGTCGATTTGAGCAAATTCAGACATGAAACGATCGTTTCTGACTGATTTCGCTCGTTTCTGCCTGTTTTAGTCATTTTGGCACGTTTTCATCCATTTGGTTCTGTTTCCATCCAAAATAGACAGATTTGGCCGAAATATGCCAAATGGGTCGATTTGAGCAAATTCAGACATGAAACGATCGTTTCTTTTTTTTTTTTTTTTTTTTTTTTTTTTTTTTTTTTTTTTTTTTTTTTTTTTTCGAGGAAAATCTTCATAGACACCCGGCCTGTTGTTCTGGCGGCCGGGTAGTGTGGGATTCATTCGGGGAACACTCTTCGGCGTTAACCGACGGTCCGCGAGCGCCTACCCACTAAAAACCCCGTTCTCTATAGTTAAACTGTCAAGACCCGGTACCGTCCCGAGGGACATCTCGTCAGTGTCTTGACAGTGTTGTGCGCTTTGTCGCGCTGTCTTCTATTGGGAGTCCTCTCCGCTTGATGGAGAGTCCTCCTCGCTGTCCTTGTAGGCCTTCGGATCTGTTTGGGCCTTTGTCCGTTCTTCGATTTCCTTCCGTTTGATTATGCTCGTGATCGTATCGGTGGCTTTGTCCCACTTATCGGCACTTTGGAGCATCCTGTCGATAAGTGTTTTTGGTGTCAATTCCTTCTGCGGATTTTGTCGATCGTCGTTCACGCACTCGGACAGATTCTGTCTGAGATCGTCGTACTTGGGACAAGAGAAGATGACGTGCTCTGCTGTGTCGTCGACACCGCAGATATCACAGTTCAGCTCCGTCTTGCCCAGGCGGTGCGTGAAGTGTCGGAAGCATCCGTGTCCGCTGAATGCTTGGGTCAGGTGGTGGTTCAGCCGTCGATGTTTACAGTCGATCCACGCTTGTAGGTCCGGGATTAGGCGTTTCGTCCATTGTGCTTTGTCCTGGAGGCGCGTCCATCGGGCCTGCCACTTGTCGATGGTGGTTTTACGCGCCTCCTTCTTGTCCGCTTCGGTCACTCGTGGTCTGCCGTGCAGCTCGATTCTTTCTTCTATTAATAGGTCGATGGGGGGTACGCCGGCCAGTACCAGGACTGCGTCCAGTGATACCGTGCGGTACGCGCACACGACTCTCAACAGTGCTTTGCGTTGGACGCTCAGCATCATGTTTCTGTACTTTTGGACGCTCCTAACTTGACCCCAAGCAGGGGCTGCGTACAGAAGCGTCGACTGTATCACTCCGTATAGGAGGCGTCTCTTTTGTGTCGTAGGACCTTCGATCGATGGCATCAAGCGCTGTAGGTGGTTCAGCTTGTTGAGGCTCTTTCTGCATATCTCGGTGACGTGGTTCGAGAAGGACAAGTTCTCTCCGAAATGAACTCCGAGATATCTCAGTGATTTTTGAGTTTCTATCTTCTGATCTCCGGCGCGGAAAGATATTCCTCTCTTGTCTCCCCTTCCGCACAGGATCACGGCTTCCGTTTTTTCTGGAGCTAGCTGTAGAGAGTTTTCTCGGAGCCACCTCTCGCATCTTGCTATGGCGGCGTTCGCTTCTGACCTCATGTCTTCGACGTCGTCGCCGCAGACCACGAGTGCGATGTCGTCTGCGTATCCTATGGGGATCACCTTGTGGTTCTTCGACCCTGCCACCTCGAGGATGGGGTCATACAGGACGTTCCAGAGCAGGGGTCCTAGGACCGAGCCTTGTGGTATTCCCCTCGCCATTTGGAAGTCCGCATCCTTGTCTACTATCACCGTTCTGTAGGTGAAGTAGTCGGCAATTATATTCCTTAGGTACCTCGAGATTCCTCTGGAGTCGAGTTCTCTTATCAGTCCGGACCAGGAGGCGCTGTTGAAGGCGTTACGAACATCGAGAGTGATGAGCGCACACCAACTTTTGCTCCTCCGGCCCGCGTTGTTCTCTTGGATTGCCTTGGCTATTCTCAGGACTCGGTCCATCGCGTGTCCTGTGGATCTGCCCTTTCTGAATCCGTATTGTCTGTCCGACAGCGGCCGTCTTGCCTCGAGTTCTTTCTCCAGTCGGGCCTTGATCATGTGTTCGTACAGTTTGGCCGCCGCATCCGTGAGACAGATCGGCCTGTACGACCCCGGGTGATCTCCGTCCTTGTTCGGTTTCAGCAGCAGCAGCAGCTTGGCGGTCTTCCAGGATTTGGGGAATTCCTGGTTCTCCATCAGCTGATTCAGGAGCTTCAGCCACGTTTCTGGGTGGGCTTCCACGCTGTACTTTACCGCGTCCGCGGAGAGGCCGTCTGGGCCTGGGGACGCGGCACTCTTCAATTTCATGGCTGACTCTCGAAGTTCTTCTTCCGTGAACGAGACAATCTCCACCGGCAGAATCTTGTCGGGCACGAAGCCCATTCCGCCTGGAAAGAGGTGTCTCGCTATGGTCATCTTTCTCTCCGTCGTTAGCTCGAAGGGATTTCTTGTCGGTTTCAGAAATTGCATGGCAATCCTGTATCCGTCACCCCAAATATTCTCTTCGAGGTCGCGACAGAGCTCTCGCCATTTGTTTTTCTTTTCCCTGGCAATCGCCTTCTTCAGCGTTTTCTTGGCTTCTTTGTATTCCCGCCAAGCTGCCTTTTGTTCTTCGAGCCTTTCGTTGTTCTCGGTTTTCCGGTTCGCTCGAAGGGCGCGTCTTCTGGATCTGATGGTGTCCTTCCTAATTTCTTCGACTTGGGAATTCCACCAGTACGGCTGGGTCAGGGTCTGACTCTCCGGGATGTCGTGGCTCTTCCGACAAGCCTTCTTCATCATCCTGACGATCTCTTCTCCTGTGTGAATCGGGTCACCGCTTAGTCTTTGCCTCGTTTCTAGAAGGCTCGCGAAAGCCTTTAGAAACGGGTCTTTGCTCAATTTCTTGCGCCGACCCGTAGGATCGTTTTTCCTTCTTTCCTTGGTGGAATTTCCCACTTCGAACAGGATGTGCTTGTGGGGGGAACACGGTTCGTTCCTCAAGACTTGCCAGTTCGCAGCTTGAGCTGCCAATCTCACGCTGACGAACGTGAGGTCTATGCACGACCACTGTCCCCGTCTGACGAACGTGGGTTCGCCGTTGTTCAGGACTGTCATATTCAGTCCTGCACACATCTGCGATAAGGCCGCTCCCCTGTAGTCCTCCATCTTCGACCCCCATTCTGGGGATTTGGCGTTGAAGTCTCCCAGGAGGATCCATTCCTTTCTCGCGTCGCTGATCTCTAATTGGATGGCATCCAGTCGTTGGAAGAATTGCTGTCTGGTGCAATTTGGCGAGATGTAGCAAGCTAGGATGTTGTATCCTTCTCCTTCCATTAGTACCGCGCCTTCTAGGCTCTTTGCTTTGGCCATTCTGACGGTCTTGTTTCTCACCAGAATTGCCACGTCTCCCAGCCGGTCCACGGTCCATCTGCGACTGTTCTCAACCAGGTGTCTATTCGGTTCGCTTGCTACGATCACGTCTACCTCTCGCTTGGCTGCTTCGAGATAAGCCATGTCGTGCGCTTTCTTCGAGCGATCCGCGTTGATCTGTAGGAATCTGCAGTTTTGAAAGACTGCAGTGTTCATCTTTGGGCTAGTTGTAGCTGGGTAAATTTGCTAACCTAAGAGGGGCTAAAAACTTAAGGATTAAGGGTTAGAACTTAAAACTAAGAAAGCCTGAAAACTCTAGTGGTCGGCCTGACTAGCGGTCGAGACAACCCTTCCCTCAGATCCGGACTTTTCTGAGGGGACTCCGTCCTTGTGCTCGGCGGCCTTCTTGGCAAGATCCGCAGCTACCTGGGTTCGGTGCAGGTGTCTTTTCTCCTCTTCCTGGCGCTTTATCCTTCTCTCCTCCTTGGCCTGTGCTAGCGCCTCGCGGAATCTAGGGCATTTTCCGCTTCCTGCGTAGTGCCCTTTCTTGTTGCAGAGTATGCAAACACACTCTGCCTCCTTTTTTTTGCAGGACCTGCTGAGGTGGTCCTCCTTTCCGCATCGGAAGCAAGTTTTGCGCTTGTCCGCGTTCTTACATTGGGGCGTCCTATGATCGTACGCCCAGCAGCGGTTGCACTTGGCTATCTCCAAGTGTTCTTCTATCTTACACCTGGTCATCCCGATCCTGAGGGATCCGATCCTGACCATGTGTTCGGCGATCTTTTCGTCCAACCTGATGGTGACCGCTTGCTCCGATCTGGCATACGGCCTCAATTCCCCTACTTTCAGATCGTGTTCCTGGATTGATCCATTGGAGAAGTCCAGGATGGCTTCTACGACGTCTTCCTTGGTTACCGTCGCATCCAGTCTCTTGAGGACGATAGAAGATTTTTCACTTCTTTCTCTTAGGAGGCGGACGTTATCCTTGCCCATAGTTTTCCTGATGTCCTTTCCCAAGGACTCCAGGGCAGTCACGTTTTTGTCTAGGGTAATTACCAAATTACCCTCTCCATTCGTTCTTATGGACTTGATCTTGTCCGCGTCTCCGTTGTTGCCGACGCAAGTCCTGATCTTTTTGATCGCCGCTACTGGGGAGACCGACTCTTTTTTGCCTACAACGATGGCGTAGGTCGGGTGGCTTTTGGTCTTCTGGACCCTTACCGTTGGCTTGGAGGTCCCCGTCTTTTGTGGGGACTTTTCCCTTTGTCTACCCGGTTCCGTGAAGATCCGGATCTTCCTCTGAGGGTCCCTAAATAGGAATTGCACCAGTTTTTGGAACTTATCCGCGGACAGGTTCTTCACCTGGTGCAAAGCTAAGGCCTTCTCGGCTTTGGTTTCAGCTTCCAGCTTCGCCATGGCTTCGAAGATTCCTTCCTCGTCTTTGGGGAGCAGTGTCTTGTAGACCTTCACTGCTTGTCCTGCTTCTGTTTTGGGCTTGGGCTTCTTTGAGGAACCAATTGTCGTGGTGAGCTTTTTTTTTTTTTTTTTTTTTTTTTTTTTATCGAGGAAAAATCTTCGAAAGACATCCAGCCTGTTGTTTCGACGACTGGATAGTGTGGGATTCGCCTACTGCGCCTACCCACTAAAAAACCTCGAAATTTCCACATACCCTACGCCGACCCGGAACTTTCCCGAGGGATAAAACGTCGATGATGGCGGAGGTTTCGGTGTTTTACGATTTTTTTTTTCCCGACGCGATAGCTTGGAAAACTTTTTTTTTTTTTTTTTTTTTTATCGTCAACAATTGTACGATTCCTGGATTAATGTCAAAAGAATTCGCAAATGCAACCCTTTTATCTGATCAATTTGGTTGCATATGTTTTTACGGTGAAATTTTGTAATAAGTCTATTTTCAATCTATTGTTTTATTCTTGAAAGAGGGCGGAAGATATTTTCCCTCTTTATCCTTTAGATTTATGCTTTTTCGAGTACCATCAAAGGACTAAGCTACACGGGAGGCGCGTTCCATCCTCTCTTTTTCTTTGACCATTTCGGAAATGGCGTGGCTGCATTTATTCCATTTTTCTTTCGATTCGAGCATTGCCTCGATTAAATTCTTCGGAGTTAGTGCGTTCACGCACGTTCGCAACTCGTGTCTGAGAGTATTGAAAACGGAACATCGAAAAATGCAGTGTTCTGCGGTGTCCTCGACTCCGCAGGTACTGCATTCCGGCTCCGTTTTTCCAATGCGGTGCGTGAAAGCTCTAAAACTTCCGTGCCCGCTCAGTGCCTGAGTTAGGTAATAATTCAAGCGCCTGTGTTTACACGAGACCCAGATGTCAAGATCAGGGATTAATTTCTTAGTCCACTGACCCTTTTCTTCCAGGTTCGTCCAGCGTTCCTGCCATTTCCGAATGGTTTCTTTTCTGGCGGCTTTCCTATCCTCCCCTGTGACCCTTGGAAGAGCGCTGAGTTGCATCCTTTCTTCCAATAATAGGTCGAGGGGGGGAATGCCCGCCAGGACTTGCACTGCTTCGTAGGATACAGTACGATACGCACAGATGACCCTCAGGAGCGCTTTTCTTTGTACACTCAGCATCATGTGTGCGTACTTTTTGATCCTCCCCATCCACCCCCAAATCGGGGCGGCATAGAGGAGCGTCGACTGTACCACTCCGTAAAGCAGCTGCCTTTTTTGAGTGGATGGACCGTCCATCGTCGACATAATCCTTTGAATTAGGCCTAATTTCTTTAGACTCTTATTGCAGATTTCTTTCACGTGATGCGCGTGGTACAAGTTTTCGCCAAATTCGACGCCCAAATATCTTATGGATTTTTTGGGCTCGATTCGGACGCCGCTGGCTAGGAAAAATAAATCCCTCCTATACCTTTTCCCGCTTAGAATGACCGCTTCGGTTTTTTCCGGGGCTATCTTGAGCGAATGGTCCGTAAGCCATTGTACGCAACGGTTTATTGCACCATTTGCTTCGTCGATTAGTTCCGCCCTATCGGAGCCGCAGACGACAAGAGCGATGTCGTCCGCATAGCCAATGGGCGTCGCATTTTCGGATTTGCCCGCTTCCAAGATGGGGTCGTACATTAGGTTCCACAGGAGAGGGCCGAGTACCGACCCTTGCGGTATGCCCATCGCCATGTTGAACTTAGTCTCTTTGTCTATTTTTACTACTCTGTTAGTGAAGTAGTCTTTTATTACGTTTATTAAGTAATTCGAGATCTTTCTTCTCGCCAGTTCGTTTATTATGCACGTCCAAGAGGCGCTGTTGAATGCGTTTTTCACGTCTAGCGTGATCAACGCACACCACCGTTCTCCACGACGCCGATTTTTGGCGTCGCGGGCTACCTCGATGACTCGCTCCATGGCGTGTATCGCGGATTTTCCTTTTCTGAAGCCAAACTGTACTTCGGACAGCGGATGTTTTGCTACCAGTTCCTCCTCAAGACGGCTCTTGATGAGGTGTTCGTACAGCTTGGCTGCAGCATCGATTAGACAAATAGGCCTGTACGATCCCAGCTGTTCGCTATCCTTGTTCGGTTTAAGGAGCAAGATTAGCTTCGCTACTTTCCAGGAATCCGGAAATTCCTGGTTTTCCAGCATCTGATTTAGTACTCGAAGCCATACGTCCGGGTACGCTTCGAAGGTATACTTGACCGCTTCCGCCCTAAGACCGTCGGGTCCGGGGGCTGCTGCGTTCTTTAACTTGCAAACAGCAATTCTTACTTCTTCTTGCGAGAAGGGGGTAAAAACAACTGGCATTATCTTCGCCGGTATGTAGCCGAGGCCCCTCGGGAAAAGGTGCTCCGCGATTTCTAATTTTCTTTTTGCAGTCAACTCGAAAGGATTCCCAGGTTTGAGTTGCCTCATGACGATTTTGTAACCGTCACCCCAGATATCCTCGTCGAGTTTCGTGCACAGCTCGGTCCAGCTTGCCTTTTTTCGCGAACTTATCTCCTTATGGAGGGACTTTCTCGCGTCCTTGTACCTTTGCCACAACGCCTCCGTGTCAGTATCCGCAATGTTCGAATTTCCGCGAGCGCGAAGTGCACGTCGTCTGGCTTTAATGCAGTTTTTTCTCATCTGCTCGATTTGCTCTGTCCACCAGTACGGGTTCGGACTGCCCGTCGCTTCGTTGCGATTTACATCGCACGCCGCTCGAAAAGCTTCTTTCATGAGTTTCGAAATTTCCTTTCCACTATTCACCTCTGGGTGACGTACTAGGATATTTCCGAATGCTTCAATGAACTTCTGCTTTTCCAGCTTTACGCAACTGAGTAGTTGAGTTTTCCGCACCGATGTGCTGCCAATTTCAAAGCAAATGTGCTTATGCGGCGAACACGGCTCATTTTCTAACACTTGCCAATCCGTAACATGGTTAACTAGGCCTTTGCTAACAAACGTGACGTCGATGCACGATTGTTGCTCCCTTCTAACGAACGTGGGTTCTCCCGTGTTGAGGGGCACCATTTCTAGAGCCCCCGCCAACTGGGACAACGCCCCGCCCCTGGCGTCTTCCACCATCGCACCCCAATCCGGAGATTTGGCATTGAAATCACCTAATAGGACTAATTCACCGTGTCGGCCGGCAGCCGCTTGTTGCAAATCGGTCAGGTATTGATCGAACCGCTCCATTGTGCAGTTAGGCGAAATGTATCCGGCAATAATTGTATATTCTTCTCCGAATAGTACAATAAAACCGTCCCCACGAATCACTTTTGAGAACCTCACAATATTGGTTCTCGCCAAAATGGCTACGTTTCCTAAGTTATCGCCAATCCATTTTGGATTGTTTTGAATTAATTTTTTATTTGGCTCGCTGGCCACAATTAAATCGATATTTCGCTTAGCTGCTTCCAGGAAGGCCATGTCGTGTGCTTTAATCGAACGGTCGGCATTAATCTGTAGGATTTTTGTTTTGAATTTTAATTTCATTTATGGAAGTTACTTGTTTGATTAACGGAACTGTAATTAAATTGAGTTGTTTGCTTAAAAAAGGGTAGGAGAGACGCTTTTTTGTTTTATGCGAGAATTTAGGTAGTGTGAAAATTAAATCCGCTTATTGACGATTTTCCGTGATCGTCGTGTTTTGTTCTTCGGCCGCTTCGCGTTGTCTTAAGAGATCCTGGCGCTTTTCGAATCTTCTAGCCGATCTCGCGCAGTTGAGAGCGTCGCGGAATTTCGAGCATATATTGCTTCCCGGACGGTGCCCCTTTTCCTTGCAGAGGACGCAGACGCAGTCCTCTTCTTTTTGGGGACAATTCTTGCCCCGATGATCCGGTTTTCCGCACCGAAAACAACATTTCCTGCGATCAGGACCGTTGCAATTTGACGTCGCGTGATCATACGCCCAGCATCTCGCGCACCGTTCAACTTTTAGGTGCCGTTCGAGCTTGCACCTAACGAGGCCCACGCGTAATGATTCCCCCAGGATCTTTTCCGCGAGTTTTTCTGTAAGTCGCACGGTCACAGCTTGCTCGGATTTCGCGTACGGGCGCATTTCCCCGATCGCGACTTCGGTCTCCTTGAGATCCGGGATCACGGCTTTCAAAGCCCTGAAGACGTCCTGTTTAGAGGCCGCGGCGTCCATTCCGCGAATAAAGATCGCGGTCTTTTCTTGCCTCTCCTTGAGAAGCCGCACGCTGTCTTTCCCGAGAGACTTTTCGATGTCCCTGCCAATTGTTTCAAGAGCTTTTTCGTCTTTTTCGAGAGTAATCACGAGATTCCCCTCCTTATTAGACTTAATGGTTTTGATTCGATTCCTTTTTTCATTACCGCCCAGGGACGAGCTAATTTTCTTGATGGTCTCCGCCGCGTTCTCTTTTTGTTTGTTCACGACGATTGCATACGTCGCGAAATTTTTCTTTTTTATTTGAGGAGTTTGTTTTTCCTCCGACGTTTTTGAGCGGGTCGTAAAAATCCTAATTTTAGGACCCTCGCGGAAAATGAACTGAGCCATTTTCCGGAACTTCGTTAAGGATAAGCCCTTCACGTGATGAAGGGCAAGTCGTTTTTCCTGACCAAACTCAGATTTGAGCTTGGCCAGTTTGGTAAATATTTCCTTCTCTCCGGAAGGAACATTTACTTTGATAATCCTCTGTCCTGAGGATTTCACCACTTTCTTAGAATTGATTTTTACGACCTGCTCAAGAACGTCGAAGTCCTCCAGGTCTTTAATTTCAGGATAACGACTCCTGAACTGGGCTTGAATGCTCTCAGCCATTTCCCGATCGTCGTGTTCGACAAACACGACCTTAGGTTCCTCCGGGAGAGTGTCCTCCAGAGGATTTCCCACCACGACCGCGGTACTTGTAAAAACCGTGTTAGACCATGGTTTTTCCGCAACTTGTTTCCACGCTTGGAAACTGATTTCTGACGGGAAAACTTCGACCGTCGACTCTTCGCCCGTTTGGACGCCAATTTCCCGCGTTTTGGGATTAGCTATCCTGACCGTTTGAGATCCGATCGTCGCGAACGAAACCGATTTTTCCGGTTGGCAGAATTTTTCCGCCTGTTGCAGGAAGAGTTTTTCCCCCCGGTACAATTTGTCCGTAAACGACTGGACCTTTTTCGCGGATTGTTTTATCTCGCGATTCGTACTCCGGTTTGCTCTAATAAGGGCCATTAGATTCCTCCCTTCGAGGAACATTGCATTTATGAGGAACCTAAGTTCCTCCATCGCGGCATTTGTTTTCGCCTTTTTCGCGGGAGCTTTTTTTACGGAGCTACACCGCGGCGAATTTTCCCCAGATGAGGATTCCTCGGAGCTCGACGAAGATCCACTAGTATTTCGCGGGGATCTTCGTTTTCGCGGTCTTAATTTTTGGGACCATACCCCCGCGCTCTCAACATCGCTACTACATTGCAGCAATTTAACCTCCACAATGGGATCCATTGTGGGGGTACTAACAAAATTTATAAATTACTTTCGCGGCCAAAAGCGAGAATTCGACGAAAGTATACACAATATGACAAACACTTGGCAACCAGATGTTGCTGCCCAAAAGGGTCTTTGCGTCCCTAGAGAGACGATTTATGGCACCCAGGCCTCGGCTAAATGACCGTTTTGGGCAATAAGAATTTCAACGCCTTACCGGATCCTTTGTTTAAGACATCAAAATCACCTTAATCGCGCTGAAATCTCACCCGCATCGCCACTTCACTAGCTTCAAAATTTAGCATACAATATGCACAATCCGTAGACGTAACAAATTCTTTTTTCGCACTACTTTTACCGTACAAAACGACAGATTTCCGCCGGAGCGATCTTACACACGTCTTGCCTAGACGCTTGTTCGCACCGAACTGATCGTTTCATGTCTGAATTTGCTCAAATCGACCGATTTGGCTTATTTCGGCCAAATCTGTCTATTTTGGATGGAAACAGAACCAAATGGATGAAAACGTGCCAAAATGACTAAAACAGGCAGAAACGAACGAAATCGGTCAGAAACGAACGTTTCATCAAGGAATTTGCTCAAATCGACCGATTTGGATTATTTCGGCCAAATCTGTCTATTTTGGATTCAAATTGCACCAAATTGATGAAAACGTGCCAAAATGACTAAAACAGGCGGAAACGAGCGAAATCGGTCAGAAACGATCGTTTCATCAAGGAATTTGTTCAAATCGGCCGATTTGACCTATTTCGGCCAAATCTGTCTGTTTTGGATGGAAACAGAACCAAATGGATGAAAACGTGCCAAAATGACAAAAACAGGCAGAAACGAGCGAAATCGGTCAGAAACGATCGTTTCATCTCTGAATTTGTTCAAATCGACCGATTTGGTTTATCTCGGCCAAATCTGTCTATTTTGGATTCAAATTGCACCAAATGGATGAAAACGTGCCAAAATAACTAAAACAGGCAGAAACGAGCGAAATCGGTCAGAAACGATCGTTTCATCAAGGAATTTGTTCAAATCGGCCGATTTGACCTATTTCGGCCAAATCTGTCTGTTTTGGATGGAAACAGAACCAAATGGATGAAAACGTGCCAAAATGACAAAAACAGGCAGAAACGAGCGAAATCGGTCAGAAACGATCGTTTCATCTCTGAATTTGTTCAAATCGGCCGATTTGACCTATTTCGGCCAAATCTGTCTATTTTGGATGGAAACAGAACCAAATGGATGAAAACGTGCCAAAATGACTAAAACAGGCAGAAACGAGCGAAATCGGTCAGAAACGATCGTTTCATCAAGGAATTTGTTCAAATCGGCCGATTTGACCTATTTCGGCCAAATCTGTCTGTTTTGGATGGAAACAGAACCAAATGGATGAAAACGTGCCAAAATGACAAAAACAGGCAGAAACGAGCGAAATCGGTCAGAAACGATCGTTTCATCTCTGAATTTGTTCAAATCGACCGATTTGGTTTATCTCGGCCAAATCTGTCTATTTTGGATTCAAATTGCACCAAATGGATGAAAACGTGCCAAAATAACTAAAACAGGCAGAAACGAGCGAAATCGGTCAGAAACGATCGTTTCATCTCTGAATTTGCTCAAATCGACCCATTTGGCATATTTCGGCCAAATCTGTCTATTTTGGATGGAAACAGAAACAAATGGATGAAAACGTGCCAAAATGACTAAAACAGGCAGAAACGAGCGAAGTCGGTCAGAAACGATCGTTTCATCTCTGATTTTGCTCAAATCGACCGATTTGGCTTATTTTGGCCAAATCTGTCTATTTTGGATGGAAACAGAACCAAATGGATGAAAACGTGCCAAAATGACTAAAACAGGCAGAAACGAGCGAAATCGGTCAGAAACGATCGTTTCATCTCTGAATTTGCTCAAATCGACCGATTTGGCTTATTTCGGCCAAATCTGTCTATTTTGGATTCAAATTGCACCAAATTGATGAAAACGTGCCAAAATGACTAAAACAGGCAGAAACGAGCGAAATCGGTCAGAAACGATCGTTTCATCAAGGAATTTGCTCAAATGGACCGATTTGGCTTATTTCGGCCAAATCTGTCTATTTTGGATTAAAATTGCACCAAATTGATGTAATCGTGCCAAAATGACTAAAACAGGCAGAAACGAGCGAAATCGGTCAGAAACGATCGTTTCATCTCTGAATTTGCTCAAATCGACCGATTTGGCTTATTTCGGCCAAATCTGTCTATTTTGGATGGAAACAGAACCAAATGGATGAAAACGTGCCCAAATGACTAAAACAGGCAAAAACGAGCGAAATCGCTCAGAAACGATCGTTTCATCTCTGAATTTGCTCAAATCGACCGATTTGGCTTATTTCGGCCAAATCTGTCTATTTTGGATGGAAACAGAACCAAATGGATGAAAACGTGCCAAAATGACTAAAACAGGCAGAAACGAGCGAAATCGGTCAGAAACGATCGTTTCATCAAGGAATTTGTTCAAATCGGCCGATTTGACCTATTTCGGCCAAATCTGTCTATTTTGGATGGAAACAGAACCAAATGGATGAAAACGTGCCAAAATGACTAAAACAGGCAGAAACGAGCGAAATCGGTCAGAAACGATCGTTTCATCAAGGAATTTGCTCAAATGGACCGATTTGGCTTATTTCGGCCAAATCTGTCTATTTTGGATTCAAATTGCACCAAATTGATGTAATCGTGCCAAAATGACTAAAACAGGCAGAAACGAGCGAAATCGGTCAGAAACGATCGTTTCATCTCTGAATTTGCTCAAATCGACCGATTTGGCTTATTTCGGCCAAATCTGTCTATTTTGGATGGAAACAGAACCAAATGGATGAAAACGTGCCAAAATGACTAAAACAGGCAGAAACGAGCGAAATCAGTCAGAAACGATCGTTTCATGTCTGAATTTGCTCAAATCGACCGATTTGGCTTATTTCGGCCAAATCTGTCTATTTTGGATGGAAACAGAACCAAATGGATGAAAACGTGCCAAAATGACTAAAACAGGCAGAAACGAGCGAAATCGGTCAGAAACGATCGTTTCATGTCCGAATTTGCTCAAATAGACCGATTTGGCTTATTTCGGCCAAATCTGTCTATTTTGGATGGAAACAGAACCAAATGGATGAAAACGTGCCAAAATGACTAAAACAGGCAGAAACGAGCGAAATCAGTCAGAAACGATCGTTTCATGTCTGAATTTGCTCAAATCGACCGATTTGACTTATTTCGGCCAAATCTGTCTATTTTGGATGGAAACAGAACCAAATGGATGAAAACGTGCCAAAATGACTAAAACAGGCAGAAACGAGCGAAATCGGTCAGAAACGATCGTTTCATCTCTGAATTTGCTCAAATCGACCGATTTGGCTTATTTCGGCCAAATCTGTCTACTTTGGATGGAAACAGAACCAAATGGATGAAAACGTGCCAAAATGACTAAAACAGGCAGAAACGAGCGAAATCGGTCAGAAACGATCGTTTCATCAAGGAATTTGCTCAAATCGGCCGATTTGACCTATTTCGGCCAAATCTGTCTATTTTGGATGGAAACAGAACCAAATGGATGAAAACGAGCCAAAATGACTAAAACAGGCAGAAACGAGCGAAATCGGTCAGAAACGATCGTTTCATCTCTGAATTTGCTCAAATCGACCGATTTGATTTATTTCGGCCAAATCTGTCTATTTTGGATGGAAACAGAACCAAATGGATGAAAACGTGCCAAAATGACTAAAACAGGCAGAAACGAGCGAAATCGGTCAGAAACGATCGTTTCATCTCTGAATTTGCTCAAATCGACCGATTTGACTTATTTCGGCCAAATCTGTGTATTTTGGATGGAAACAGAACCAAATGGATGAAAACGTGCCAAAATGACAAAAACAGGCAGAAACGAGCGAAATCGGTCAGAAACGATCGTTTCATCTCTGAATTTGTTCAAATCGACCGATTTGGTTTATCTCGGCCAAATCTGTCTATTTTGGATGGAAACAGAACCAAATGGATGAAAACGTGCCAAAATGACTAAAACAGGCAGAAACGAGCGAAATCGGTCAGAAACGATCGTTTCATCTCTGAATTTGCTCAAATCGACCGATTTGGCTTATTTCGGCCAAATCTGTCTATTTTGGATGGAAACAGAACCAAATGGATGAAAACGTGCCAAAATGACTAAAACTGGCAGAAACGAGCGAAATCGGTCAGAAACGATCGTTTCATCTCTGAATTAGCTCAAATCGACCCAATTGGCATATTTCGGCCAAATCTGTCTATTTTGGATGGAAACAGAACCAAATGGATGAAAACGTGCCAAAATGACTAAAACAGGCAGAAACGAGCGAAATCGGTCAGAAACGATCGTTTCATCAAGGAATTTGTTCATATCGGCCGATTTGACCTATTTCGGCCAAATCTGTCTATTTTGGATGGAAACAGAACCAAATGGATGAAAACGTGCCAAAATGACTAAAACAGGCAGAAACGAGCGAAATCGGTCAGAAACGATCGTTTCATCTCTGAATTTGTTCAAATCGACAGATTTGGTTTATCTCGGCCAAATCTGTCTATTTTGGATTCAAATTGCACCAAATGGATGAAAACGTGCCAAAATGACTAAAACAGGCAGAAACGAGCGAAATCGGTCAGAAACGATCGTTTCATCAAGGAATTTGCTCAAACCGGCCGATTTGACCTATTTCGGCCAAATCTGTCTATTTTGGATGGAAACAGAACCAAATGGATGAAAACGTGCCAAAATGACTAAAACAGGCAGAAACGAGCGAAATCGGTCAGAAACGATCGTTTCATCAAGGAATTTGTTCAAATCGGCCGATTTGACCTATTTCGGCCAAATCTGTCTATTTTGGATGGAAACAGAACCAAATGGATGAAAACGTGCCAAAATGACTAAAACAGGCAGAAACGAGCGAAATCGGTCAGAAACGATCGTTTCATCAAGGAATTTGTTCAAATCGGCCGATTTGACCTATTTCGGCCAAATCTGTCTATTTTGGATGGAAACAGAACCAAATGGATGAAAACGTGCCAAAATGACTAAAACAGGCAGAAACGAGCGAAATCGGTCAGAAACGATCGTTTCATCTCTGAATTTGTTCAAATCGACCGATTTGGTTTATCTCGGCCAAATCTGTCTATTTTGGATTCAAATTGCACCAAATGGATGAAAACGTGCCAAAATGACTAAAACAGGCAGAAACGAGCGAAATCGGTCAGAAACGATCGTTTCATGTCTGAATTTGCTCAAATCGACCGATTTGACTTATTTCGGCCAAATCTGTCTATTTTGGATGGAAACAGAACCAAATGGATGAAAACGTGCCAAAATGACTAAAACAGGCAGAAACGAGCGAAATCGGTCAGAAACGATCGTTTCATCAAGGAATTTGTTCAAATCGGCCGATTTGACCTATTTCGGCCAAATCTGTCTATTTTGGATGGAAACAGAACCAAATGGATGAAAACGTGCCAAAATGACAAAAACAGGCAGAAACGAGCGAAATCAGTCAGAAACGATCGTTTCATGTCTGAATTTGCTCAAATCGACCGATTTGACTTATTTCGGCCAAATCTGTCTATTTTGGATGGAAACAGAACCAAATGGATGAAAACGTGCCAAAATGACTAAAACAGGCAGAAACGAGCGAAATCGGTCAGAAACGATCGTTTCATCTCTGAATTTGTTCAAATCGACCGATTTGGTTTATCTCGGCCAAATCTGTCTATTTTGGATTAAAATTGCACCAAATGGATGAAAACGTGCCAAAATGACTAAAACAGGCAGAAACGAGCGAAATCGGTCAGAAACGATCGTTTCATCTCTGAATTTGCTCAAATCGACCCATTTGGCATATTTCGGCCAAATCTGTCTATTTTGGATGGAAACAGAACCAAATGGATGAAAACGTGCCAAAATGACTAAAACAGGCAGAAACGAGCGAAATCGGTCAGAAACGATCGTTTCATCAAGGAATTTGCTCAAATCGGCCGATTTGACCTATTTCGGCCAAATCTGTCTATTTTGGATGGAAACAGAACCAAATGGATGAAAACGAGCCAAAATGACTAAAACAGGCAGAAACGAGCGAAATCGGTCAGAAACGATCGTTTCATCTCTGAATTTGCTCAAATCGACCGATTTGACTTATTTCGGCCAAATCTGTCTATTTTGGATTCAAATTGCACCAAATTGATGAAAACGTGCCAAAATGACTAAAACAGGCAGAAACGAGCGAAATCGGTCAGAAACGATCGTTTCATCAAGGAATTTGCTCAAATCGACCGATTTGATTTATTTCGGCCAAATCTGTCTATTTTGGATGGAAACAGAACCAAATGGATGAAAACGTGCCAAAATGACTAAAACAGGCAGAAACGAGCGAAATCGGTCAGAAACGATCGTTTCATCAAGGAATTTGTTCAAATCGGCCGATTTGACCTATTTCGGCCAAATCTGTCTATTTTGGATGGAAACAGAACCAAATGGATGAAAACGTGCCAAAATGACTAAAACAGGCAGAAACGAGCGAAATCGGTCAGAAACGATCGTTTCATCAAGGAATTTGTTCAAATCGGCCGATTTGACCTATTTCGGCCAAATCTGTCTATTTTGGATGGAAACAGAACCAAATGGATGAAAACGTGCCAAAATGACTAAAACAGGCAGAAACGAGCGAAATCGGTCAGAAACGATCGTTTCATCTCTGAATTTGTTCAAATCGACCGATTTGGTTTATCTCGGCCAAATCTGTCTATTTTGGATTCAAATTGCACCAAATGGATGAAAACGTGCTAAAATGACTAAAACAGGCAGAAACGAGCGAAATCGGTCAGAAACGATCGTTTCATGTCTGAATTTGCTCAAATCGACCGATTTGACTTATTTCGGCCAAATCTGTCTATTTTGGATGGAAACAGAACCAAATGGATGAAAACGTGCCAAAATGACTAAAACAGGCAGAAACGAGCGAAATCGGTCAGAAACGATCGTTTCATCTCTGAATTTGTTCAAATCGACCGATTTGGTTTATCTCGGCCAAATCTGTCTATTTTGGATTAAAATTGCACCAAATGGATGAAAACGTGCCAAAATGACTAAAACAGGCAGAAACGAGCGAAATCGGTCAGAAACGATCGTTTCATCTCTGAATTTGCTCAAATCGACCCATTTGGCATATTTCGGCCAAATCTGTCTATTTTGGATGGAAACAGAACCAAATGGATGAAAACGTGCCAAAATGACTAAAACAGGCAGAAACGAGCGAAATCGGTCAGAAACGATCGTTTCATCAAGGAATTTGCTCAAATCGGCCGATTTGACCTATTTCGGCCAAATCTGTCTATTTTGGATGGAAACAGAACCAAATGGATGAAAACGAGCCAAAATGACTAAAACAGGCAGAAACGAGCGAAA